>NC_037669.1:162728797-162797730 GCF_003255815.1 Theropithecus gelada | reverse complement strand
CCAAAAAAAAAAAAAAAAAAAAAAAAAAAAAGAAATGCAAACTCTTCGGCCCCACTCCATCTCCAGAAACTCTGGGGGTACACCCTGCAGTCAGTATTTTAAAAATCCCACCAGGTGATTCTGATGCACACTCAAGTGTGGGAGCCACTGACCTAGGAGTCAGGTGGGGGCTTCTCTGTCTCCATCTTCCTTTAGGGCTGTCCCTAGTAGCGAGGTTCCTGTGAGAGGAAGCATACAGGCAGCTTCCGCAAGTCTGGCCTCTGGGCCTGACTCTGCTGCTTTTGGCTGACTCTGCTCCAGTCTGCTCTCTTCTCTGGGCCCCAGTTTCCTCCTCTAGAACGTGAGTGGGTCTGTCTAGGCCATGATGAGTTAAGGACCGATACACACACGCGCGTATGTGTAAAGTGCTGCACCGAGGTCTAGGAGGCAGTCAGCACTCACAACAGGACTGCCTTGTGTGATTCTTCAGTGTCTCGGGGAGAGGATTATTGGACTGGGTGGGGCCTGGGAGAGAGATCCCCACGGGACCAGGCCGAGGTGATGCTCCTCAAGACCCTCCCCAGGGCTGTTTCACCTGCAGGGCTCCTTCTCCTTCTCTGTCTTGCGGCCCCCACTGCCTTACTGGTTTCCCCTGGTGGCTCTTCATTCGTAAGTTGCTTGCCCATGAATCCTCATCTGGAGGTCTGTACTTGGGGAATCTTGCCTAAAATAGTTCCAAACTTCAATCCTTTGCTTGGGAACTCCACCCCGCAGGGGGTAAGGCTCACCCAGGCGAGCCTGGAGGAAAGCCATGGCTACCTTGCTGGCTGAGGTCGTCCACGAGGATGATCTCCTTCAGGAAGGCCCTGGGCACTGTGTCGAGGATGCTGTGTACAGTCCTCAGGAGGGTGGACCAGGCCTCATCATGGAAACAGAGGATGACACTGGCTGTGGGCAGGCTGTCCTGAGGGTGCTGCTGCATACACCTGCAGGGAAGAGAGCCAGAGAGCCATGGGGAAGAGAAGCCCACAAGAAACATTCCACACCCTCTAATTCATTTCCCTTGGCCTGGTTGGGGTTGCTCCCATTATATGGCTCTCCTATGGGATCTCTTAAAATTCCCATTTAAAGAGAACCTGTTACGCCCCATAGTGGTGCTGTCCACTATCTCCCAATTCTCAGATCTCAAAAGCTCCTTTATCATTAAATCCAAAGTCCCTCCCATTGCAATTGAGAAGCATTGACATCGTTCTTAGCAGATGACTGTCCTCATCTGTAAAATGGGAATGAATGACAATATTATCAACCTCACAGAGCTGTGGTGAGGCTTAGATAGGATGATGCACATAGTTAAGTGTCCAGTAATCTCTAACTGTCATCCATTCAAGGGCAGGGACACCACTTTCTTTATTTTTATGTTCCTACAATCTAGCATAGCACCTGGCACACAATTTTTATATGTTAGCACTTACTATTTTTAAAAATTTAACTGTAAGTTCCAGTATAGATGTGCAGGACTTGCCGGTTTGTTACATAGGTAAATATGTGCCATAGTGGTTTGCTTACAAAAGGCACTTTCTTTTTTTCTTTTTTGAGATGGACTCTCGCTCTGTCGCCCAGGCTGGAGTGCAGTGGCATGATCTCGGCTCGCCGCAAGCTCCGCCTCCCGGGTTCACGCCATTCCCGAGTAACTCCCGAGCCTCCCGAGTAGCTGGGACTACAGGCACCTGCCACCACACCAGGCTAATTTTTTGTATTTTCAGTAGAGACGGGGCTTCACCATGTTAGTCAGGATCGTCTCAATCTGCTGACCTCGCGATCTACCCGCCTTGGCCTCCCAAAGTGCTGGGATTACAGGCATGAGCCACCCGCGCCTGGCCCAAAAGGCACTTTCTTAAGTTTCTGAAGCGCCTGTTTCTGGGTTGCAGCTGCTGCTCAAACCATGTTCCTCCTCAGAGGGACATTTGAATAGGAGCCATCTCAAGGACCCCAAACTTTGGACACCTAAAGGCATCTGTGAGGTGGAACTGCAGGCAGAGTGACAACCAGGCTGAGGCTGGCCCTGTCTGAGGGAAACACCTTCCAAGAGGTGTCAGCTCACACTGCTCGCTAGCCTGGTACCAGCCTAAGAAAGGCGGAAAACTCTCAATGCACAGGAAACCTGTGTGTGACTCTCAGGGCAAAATCCTGTGGAGAGAGGGAGCATTGAGTCTAGGTAATGGTAAACGGAATTCCTAAATAATTTTTAAAAACACATAAACATCTCATAAATTAGCTATTTTGTTGGTTTATAAATTTATAAGCTATTCATTTCCATAAATGATTTGAAGCCCCTCACAAAAAAATACACACGATACAAATACTTAAAATGATGGTAAAATAAAAATAAGGAGGAAAAGTCAGGAGCTGAGGAATATAAGTAAATGTAGAAGGTCAGCATTTGGAGAAAGAACATAAATATATAGGTTATAAGGGCCTAGGTATTTCTAGAATGGATTTAAATTTGACTCTGAGATTCCTGGTAGCCAAAGTAAAACGTTCATTCCGCAACAGAATGATCACCATTAGAGAAGTGACAGACAAGGTTTTTTGGGGAAAGCAAAACTCTTTCTAGTAATTTTTTTCTTTCAATTACCACTTTACCACTTTTTGTTTTGAAATAGTTTAAGACTGACAAGAAATTGCCAAAATAGTACAGAGAGTCCCTGTGTTCCCTTTACCCAGCTCCCCATAGTGAAAATATCTTACATAACCATCCACAGTAAGCAAAACCAGGAATCCGACATGGTTCAATACTGTTAACTCAAATATCACATTCATTTTGCAGAGAAGAATTAACACCCATCTAACACTTATTTGAAAGAGAAATTCCTATGAACTTGAGAAAGAAATCCCTAAATGCATGGCAGCATTCTAAGAACCATCCTTAAAACAAATAAAATAATGAACTTTTATAGTTTGAATTCAGGGCTGTTCAAATAACATGTCCAAAATGGAACCAAAAAAACCCAAACTATTACTTGGGTTTATTGCCGGGAGACTGGCTATTTGCCAACTGAGATAGGAAAGGAGTCTGGGGACAGAGAGACCTGGGTTTGGAATTCCTGTGGGGGCAATTTAATAGTTTACCAAAGTCAGTCCTGTCTGCTCTAAGAACAGAGCACAGCTATGCCTGCCAGCCATGCCTGACTCCTTTCTCTGTCTCTGTTCATAGACTACGAGAATTGGAAACAATACAAGTGTGTGGTATGCACACACATGTGCACGTGTGTGTGTGTGTGTGTGCATCCTTGCAGTAAGATAGTCAAAAGAACTTAGACTTCGGAATCAGATATATTTAGATTTGAATGTTCACTCTGTTGCTTCCTAAGTTTCCTTGGGTAATTCACTCAATATTTATAGGTATCAGTTTCCTCATTTGGAAGGTAAGGGTAACCATAATTACCCTTTAGGCCCATTGAGAGAATCAAAGAATAATAATAGGCACCCAATAGACAGTGACTGTTTTAGAGCTATCTTCCAAAAAGACACAAATGTAATTAGTATGAATGTTATATTTATGATCATCTTTGCAAATTATAGCTATCTTTAAACAACTATTCTACAGTATAGTATGAGACATCTACTGAACTGCTTTCAAGTTTGGGTTTCCCAACAGTTTCCACTTTAGAGCTTTTGGATATAGAATATACTAGAAGTGACATTCGAGAACTCCCAAGATGAAGCCTCAAGGCCTTCCACTTGCTGTCATGAGATGCCACATAATGAAACCAATGTAGCCTAATAGAGGATTAGAGGTTGCTTGAAGAAAAACTAAAGTGCCCCAGCTGAGGACCAGCATCAGCTGCCAGGTCTGAGAGCGAGGCCATCTTAGTATTCAGTGCAGTCAGCAGCCCTCTGACGGTAGCCACACGGGTGAACTCAGGAGGGATCAGCAGAAGAACTGCCTGGCTGAGTCCGGTCCAAATTATAGAACCATAACATAGAAATGGTTATTGTTTGAAATCACTAATTTTTTTTTTTTTTTTTTTTTTTTGAGACGGAGTCTTGTTCTTCTGCCCAGGCTGGAGTGCAGTGGCATTATCTCAGCTCACTGCAACCTCCACCTCCCAGGTTCAAGCGATTCTCCCACCTCGGCCTCCTGAGTAGCTGGGATTACAGACGTGCACCACCATGCCTGCCTAATTTTTGTATTTTTTGTAGAGATGGGGTTTCACCATGTTGGTCAGGCTGGTCTTGAACTCCTGACCTTGTGATCCACCTGCCTTGGCCTCCCAAAGTGCTGGGATTACAGGAGTGAGCCACCACGCCTGGCCTGAAATCACTAATGTTTTAATAACATTTTTATTGAGATACAATTCACATACCATAATGTCCACCCTTATAAAGTGTACAATTCCATGGATTCAAGTATAAAGGTGGGCAGCCATCACCACTATCTAGTTCGAGAACATCTGCAACACCCCACCCCCAAAAACCTACTACTCATTGGCAGTCAGTTTCCACTGCTACCGCAACTACCACAGCACATGGCAACCACTAACCTATTTTCTGTCTTTATAGACTGGCCTACTTTGAACACTTCATATGAATGAAATGACATAACATGTGGCCTTCTGTGACTGATTTCTTTCACTTAGCATAATGTTTTCAAGCTTCATCGTGTTGTAGTCTGTATCAGTACTTCATTTCTTTTTACTGCCCAATATTTCCTTGTTTGAATATACCACATTTTGTTTGTCCATTCATCAGTTGATGGACATTTGGGTTGCTCCTATTTTGACTTATATTATGACTAATGCCACTATGAATATTCATGTATAAGTTTTTGAGTGAACATGTTTTTAATGTTCTTGAGTATATACCTGGGACTGGTATAACTGGTCATATGATAGCTCCATGTTTAACATTTTGGGGAACTGCCAAACTGTTTTCTAAAGCAGTTGCACCATTTTATAGTCCCACCAGCAATGTGTGAGTGTTCCAATTTCTCCACATCCTTGTCAGCACTTGCACTGTCTTTTACTTCAGCCATCCTAGTGGGAGTAAAATGACATCTCATTGTGGTTTTGATTTGTATTTTCCTACTGACGAATGATTTGAGCATCTTTTCATGTGCTATTGACCATTTTTAAGTCTTCTTTGAAGAAATGTCTATTCAAATCCTTTGCCCATTTTAAAATGGAGTGTTTTGTTGTTTAATTGTTGGGTTGTAAGGGTTCTTTTTGTATTTTGGATACAAATCTCCTATCTAATATAGGACTTACAAACATTTTCTTCTACTCTTGGATGGTCTTTTTCACTTTCTTGATGACATCCTTTGAAGCACCAAAGTTTTAAAAATATCTCTTTTTTAAAATCTACTAAGTTTTGATAAGGTGCATAATACAGCACTAGATCATGGACACACTTTCCCATTTTTAAGATGAGGAAACTAGAGCCCAGAGAGCTTAAATGACTGGTTTAAAGTTACACAGCAAATAACTGATAGTATACTGCCATCTATCTATCTATCTATCAATCAATCATCTTTCTATCTATCACCATCTTGGACTATAGCGCTAGCAGAATGTTCGGATTCAGAGTCATAAAGGGACAATGATGGAAGGTTATTTGAAAAACATGCGATCCATTAGTTCCTCCACACATTCTGCGCTGTCTACGCTGATTCCTTCAGGTCTTCGAAAGGCAACTGACTTGACCCCACTGTCTTGGCTGCCTTACAAATGTGCTTACAGGGAGTCATGCTTGTCATCGCACTCCCAGCTTTCATTAGGGGACAATACCAGAATCACTTTTAGGAAACCAGCTCTCCATTACCGAGGGAACCTATTGAGGACGTTGTCCCCCTGTCACTTCTTATCCTCACTCTGATGCTTTGGAAGAAAAGTCCTTGCAGATATAAGTGCCACAAAATACTTTCCTTCATCTGAGCAACTGGTGTGCTTCCTCCTCATGAAGAAGACAAATAAGAGTATCGTCTTTTTTTTATTTTTCAGTGTGGCTGCCAGGAAGCTCAGAGTAAGGAAATAGGATATTTATTCATCGAGGAGGCTCTAGACAGGCCCACCTATTTTCATTGTGATTTTCTCTTTAATCTTCACCTTCCATCTCTCTATCAAGTCATTTAACAGATACTTATTGACAGCCTATTATGTGTTACGACGGAAAGATGACTGAAATAGACATGATGCCTGAAGCACAATCTGTGGTGCCCCTGCCCATATCCTCTTGGGCCATCTCATTATAATACAGGATGGCCCAACTTCTAATGGCCCTAAGGCTTTCTCTGACTGACCAGTGTGATTTCCCCAGTCAGAGCATCCCTGAAGAGCTGGAAAATTAACCCCTACCCCACTCCAGTGAGCTGTGCTCAGCCAGTGATTGAAAAGAGTTGGTTTATTAAACACCCAGCACCCTCACCCCTAAGGGCAGAGGGTGGGAAGCGCTGAGATGCGTGCATGTTCCACACTGTCTCCAAGGGTTGAGCTCCAGCTGCCCACAGAGGTAGCTGCCTTGAACACATGCCTCTCTCAGGGGCTGCCTTCTAGTCTCTGCTCCTCTTTCCTGGGCCCCTACCCGTGCTTCTTGGGATAACCTGCAAAATAAAGGCTTCTTTCAGGATCTTCTCCGGGGGAAATCTAAACTAAGATAGCCCCTAATAGCATGGAGTTTCTATTCTATTAAACATAACCAAATCATTCTTCAGCAGCTGTAGTAAGGCGTTCTGGAGGTAGGGACATGAAATCAAAGTCGAGACCTGAAGGGCGGGTAGGACCCAGCCCAGAGAGAGAGTACAGGTGAGGAATGGCATGCCTGGCAGGTGTCACAGCCTCTGATAAGGCCCAGAGGTGGGAAGGGGCTGGCATGTACCAGAAACTGAAGGAAAGACATTCATAGCATTGCTGAGCCAACCAATGAGGCAGGGCATGGCAAAGGCTCTTGAACATCGTAAAGCAAGGCCCCAAGTGACTAGGGACTTACGCAGAGGATCCAGGAAGAAATGTTTGTTTTTATTGTTAAATAATGAGGCTAATTTCTCTGTGCTTCAACGAAATATCCGGTGAATATTTTACTATCTCGGTTTGTATGTGTCGCTCAAGTGTCCAAAACCCCACCCCGACCTCCTTTGTTCATCCTCTGAGTGGGAGCAGCGGGACAGGAACGACCAAGGGCTTTGGAATCAAATCAACCGGGGTTTAATCCCTAATTAGCCAACACAGGGATGTTGATACCTTTCTCCAGCCCAGGGGTGTGTCCTGGATTAAAAGGGATTATTTTAGCCTAGGAGAGCTGTTCTGCAGGCTAGCTTTTTATCTTCACACTCCAAGATCAGAGGAGTCTGGTGTCTTGTGTTTACACACAGATGCACACCCTCTTTTCATGCAGCCCCAGGATCCCCTGTGAACTTGGAAAAATGCATTTGGATGATGGCTCTGAAGAGAATGAGTCACAGCATTGCACCAGATGGCCTGGCTGTAGTACTGACGCTCTTCCCTCCCTCCCCTTGCCTGGCCAGGGTAGAAAGATTGCTGCCAGGTTTCCTAAAGCTGTTTTGGGGATACTGACTCCCAGTTCCTATCAAATCAGTGGAGGCTCCCACTCGGGTAAGCTTCTCTATCTCAGCCCTGATCCCACTGATGTATCAGCCCGTTTGCTTGTCTGCATCCCCCAGTGCACCCCAAGCTTCTTGGGGTTGGGGCTGGGTATTGCTTACCTTCTTACTTCTGATAGTTGTTAAATAAATATTTGTTCACTGAAGGAAGGAAGACGCTGATCTTGTTCTCAGGAAGTGTGCAAGCTGGTTGTCAAGATTAACAGGGGAGTAATCCCACAGAGCCAAGCTCCTACATTACAAGAAAACCCCAGCTTGCCTGTAATTGGTGGCACTTATCTTGGGAGCACCACACCAACGTCTAGGCCAGGCCTGAGGCTGCTGGGCTGGGACGCAGTCTGGAGCTGAGCCGTTGGAGGAATAGATGAAAAAGCTTGCAGACAAGAGAGATGAGAGCAAAGGGCTGGAGTCTGCAGTGGAGGCTGATGCTGCCAGCCTGTCATTCTCCATCAGTGGACAGAGGTCACAAGGTACATGCCATCCCCTTCTCTTTGTGCAGGTTCTCCAAAGTCCCACAGCTCACTTCTGGGGGGTTCAGGGGATCCTTGGCTTGCTCTGATCCTGGCCCCTACCTCTGAACCAGAGACAGGCACAGACTGGGAGTCACTGGTCTGAACACTGACCAGAGGCCTATGAAGCATCCTGGAGCCATAGTTCCACCTATACAGGGACAGCCTCCCCGGGCTAGTGGCCAGAGACACCTGCCAGATCCTCCATCTCGAGAAGTGTGAGCTTTAGACATGCAAAAAGTGAGCAGTTGATAGCAGGTCATAGAGCAGAAAGTAATCCAAAGATGGGGTTGTAGAAGCCAAGAGGTAGCTCAGTGCCTCTCCGGTGTCCATATGCCCTTGAACCACCCAGGACCTCATTAAATACAGACTTAGGTCAAGTAGGTCTAGGGTGGGGCCTGAGATTCTGCATTTCTGGTGAGCTCCCAGGTAATGCTGATGCTGTTGGTTCCTGGACCACAGCTAGAGTAGAAGGCAGTGGTTGTTAGTGACAAGACAATAGGAGGTGAGCTGACAGATATACAGAACACTTGGGCAGGCGCTGGGTCCCCTGCTACTGCAGGATGTCAGGAAGACTAAGTCCCCAAAGAAACTATGGACCGTGGGTCTCCCTCCTGTCCACCTCCTTCAGCCTTGTCTGGACAGTTCCCTGTTCTTTACTTACTTCCTGTGTAAACTTGCAGTAACTCCATCACCTTAAGTGACTTGAGCATCTCTGTTCTTAGTCACCTAAAGAGCCCTAAGCAGTGGTCCTTAGCCTGGCTACACATTAGAATCACTTAAGAGAGTGAATTCCTGTAAATCACATTTACTTGGTCTGGGTTGGAGCCTTGGCATGACGATTCATTGGTTCTAATGTGAGTGGGGCCGTGAACCACTGGCCTCATAATGGCGCTCAAACTTTAACATGAGTGGAAATCACCTACGGATCCTGTTAGAATAGCGATTTCATCTAGTAGGTTTAAGTGGGGTCTGAGGGGTCTGCATGTCTGAGGCTGCAGGTCTGAGGACCACACTATGAGTGGCACTGGAGTAAATAATATCAATTCCCCTCACCCCAGGACAAGGTACAGATTAGCCACGTCTAATCTAATCCCCAAGGCCAGCTGGGTTTGTGCTAAAGTGCAGAGCAAGACCCTACCACACTTGCTACGGTGAGTGCATTTGACCCAAAAAAGGGTGATATGTACTCAGCATTGTCTACACTGCAACCCCACTGAGGGGTAATGGATCCAGAATGGAGGTCTAGAGGAGGTACTGCCTCTGCTGCGGCCACGGCGGACTGGAGGGCTGGAAGCTTGGTGTTTGTGGCATCCCTTCATGACTCACAACCGGGCCCCATAGGCACCACTCACACTGCCCGTACTGGGTTGTCTTCCCTCTCTTGGCGAGGGGGAATTGAGCTGAGCTCCAGCCCCAGGTCTCAAGCCCAGCCTGTTCCTGTTCTTGTCCCTCATCCCGAAGGGCATGTCTACCCTCTTGGATTTACTGATGCCCTGTCAGCTGCCTCCTTCCTCTTTTGCAGGCCAGGCTATCAGAGCCAACAAGGGGTGTGGGGAGTTATCTTGGGGTGAATCACGGCCTGGCAGGACAGAGGCTTTGCAGGGAACTGAGTGGACCCTGCGTGGATTGCAACACCATCTTCTACTTGACAACAAAGCTGCAGCCAAGGCGATTCTCCCGCCCCTGCCCTTCCCTCTGACCCCATGCCCATTATGGCCTCTGGGGCAGGAAGTGGGGAACAAAGGAGAAGATACCCCTCCCAGCTCTCCCCTCTGGCTGTGAAGAACCATTGACTACCTGAGGCCTTGCAGCCCTGGTTCTCAGCCCGGCTGCATGATAGAACCACCTGGGGAGTTTTAAGCTCTTGATGCCCAGGCCTCACCCCAGACCAACTAAATAGAAATCCTTGGAAGTGGAGCATGAGTATGAATAGTTTTTAAGATTTGCCGGATAATTCCATTGCACCTGCACATTTATGATGATTCAGCAGCCTCCAATAACTTTTCAGTCAGAGAAAGGACAGCAATGTGATATCCACAGCTCCATTTTTCTCCATCTCTCCAACTTACTCCTACGCCATTTACTCAAGAATATGATAAGGGCAACTTCTGTTTGGACTTAATACACAGGGAAGATCATCACACGTTGTATCTCATTTTCTCTACAACGTTATGCAAGGGTGTTATTATTATCCCATTTTACAGTTGAGGAACTGAGGCTCAGAGAGGTTGAGTGACTTGTACAAGGTCACACAGTAACAGGTGGTACCAGGATTCAACCCCAGGTCCACAACTGTTTAATCACAGCTATGGGTACATAAACCAGGGAAACACAGGCTGAACCATAAAAGCAAGTTAAAAGCAGGCAGCACACAGCCAGCTACCACTGAGCTGACATTTATGTTTGAGGACAAACCCCCGGGGCCATGAGGGAGCCTGTTCCTCTCTGCTCTCTTCTCTATTTTCTGACTCTAGCATTGCTTCCTACGTGGAAACTTCCCAAAGTCTACCAGCTCTCCACTCGCTTTCTTTACCGCTAGTTCCCCAGACTATCTAGCATCAGCTTAAAAAAATTCAGATTACTGGGCTCCAACTCAGAACTCTGGAGCATTGCCAGTGAGGGGGTCTGAACATCTCTATGTCTTTAACAAGCAATTACGCCTTTAACAAGTGAGGGGGGTTGGGTGTGCACATACGTTTGGGAAGTCGCGGTGTAACTCCTTGCTGTTGAAAAATGTGCTCTGTGGGCCAGCAGTGCTGGTGCCACCTTGCAGTGCCTTTGATAGAAAGGGAGCATCTGAGGCTGCCCTCCTGACCTGCTGAATTTGACTGCATTTTAACAGGATGCCTAGATCATTCACACGCACCTTAAAGTCTGAGGAGCACTGCTGTGGCCAGTCTGTTTGGCATAAAGAGTGTGCCTTAGAGCGGAGGTTCTCAAAGTGTCTCGGGATCGGCAGTACCAGGAGTACCAGGAGTTTGCAGAAATGCAAATGTTGAATTTGCATTTGCATGTGATCTCCACCCTCCCCCTAGGGTGACAGGACTCTTCTCCTACCCCTTTAAATCTGGGCCACATTACAACACATAAGAGAAACAGCCACATGTTAAATGCCTGCTGTATGCGGGCCCTGCACGCGCTGCTTTCCCACCAGGACCAGACAAGCCCCTCTGGCTCAGGGGTAGGAGAAGAGTCCTGTCACCCTGGGGGGAGGGTGGAGCAGCAGTACCAGGAGTTTGCAGAAATGCAAATGTTGAATCTCACACCCACTGGATCAGAAACTACAGGATTGGAGGCCAGGAATCTGTATTTTAACAAGCCCTCTAGGTGTTCTGATGCATGCTCAAGTTCGTCCCTAGATGTAGAATATAAAGCACTGGCTCACTCAGCAGCCTCTTTGATCCTAGGAATCCATTGTCCCTGCACTGGGTGCCAGGATGATCAAAGGAGAGCTGGGGCCTGGAAGAACTTTGAAAGCCATCCATGCTACAGGAGGCTAAATGGGCAGGGCTTGTTCCTCCCGCCCCTTCTTTGACAGCAGCTTTCAAGGGCTGAGTTAATGCCGTTCCTGTTTGTGGTTCCATCATGGGCTCCTGTCTATTTTGCCTGAGTATTCATTCAGTTTTATCCCCACCTCTGCCCTGAGGACCCTCCCTTTCCCACAGCACAACCATTTCATTGAGTTTGATCTGTTCCTGTAAAGAATGGATTGGTTAGTGTGCACGGATTTACATTTCCCCTAATGATACAGTGCTGTAGGCCGCCTTCCGTCCTTACTTTTTCACTCAGCAGGGGATTTTAAAGGTCTTCCTTCACTGTTGAATGTACCCAGAGTCTGTTGCTTCTAACTCAGGCTGAGTATCTCATAGGGTGCACCCAGCTCCTCTTGCCCTGTGACGTGACACCCAGGTGGCTTCCAGCTCCTCGGCACCACCAAGGATGCTGTGATAAGCATTTCCCCAAGTGTCTCCCCATGGACCCGTGTGAGTTCTCCCCATTCTAAGAAGAAAAAACTTGAAACACTTCCAGCCCATGTAACTTGCCCAGTCTCTGATCTGGAGAGTAGCAGACTTGCAAAGTGTAGCGTGGTGGTTAAGAGTGTGACTTTGGTGTCAGACTCATCCGGTCAGATAACCTGGCACCAGTCCCTCCATCTTTCTGTGCCTCAGTTTCCTCATCCATGAAATGAAACCTACCTTATAGGTTTTCTACGAAGAGTTGAAAACAAAAACCACTTAGCAGAGTCTCTAGCACATAGTAAGTGCTCAGTAAAGGCTCACTATAATTTTGCCTCTCTTTTCAGAGACTGTCTTTTGACCTCTTTTCCACTGATATTTCTTTTTTGCTCTTGCATCATTGGTAATTATCCTCAAATGCCACCTATTCAAACTGCCCTCCAGAAATGACCCTAGAGGTACTCAGAAAAAGGCCTGTGGCCTGGGCAGGGGTGAAAGGACAACAGGCAGAGCTAGTTTGGGCCTTCGGGTGTAGGAACTGAGCCAGAGGGGCTTGTCTGGTCCTGGTGGGAAAGCAGCGTGCAGGGCCCGCATACAGCAGGCGCTTAACATATGGCTGTTTCTCTTATGTGGTGTAGTGTGGCCCAGATTTAAAGGGGTAGGAGAAGAGTCCTGTCACCCTGGGGGGAGGGTGGAGATCGTTTGCCTTGCTTTGCAGGAACTCTCTTGTGTACACAGGCCAGGAATCCAGGGAAGGGAAGGCGCCAGAGCTTGAACCGCAGACTGGAGAGGGGAGTCTGCGGCCAAGGCCTGGGCTGTGCAGGCCGCACGCCCCAGTCGGGGCCAGCAGAGGGCGCTGAGCACCTCCGCACAGGGCTGGCGGCCGTTCCGTGAGAACCCTGGCAAGCTGAGGATTGGAGAATCCAATCATCTCCCTTCGCAGGGGTTGAGGAGTTTCCTCCTGACTGCCTGGGACTTTCACTGCTAAAATCTGGGAAGTCTCAGGCGGCAAGTCAAGACGAGTTGGTTACTCTGGCTGGAAGAAGCAACCACTGAAGTGTTGCACACACACATAAGCACACAAGTGCACATCAAACACACACAACACAAAATGTACCCAGACTTGCACCACGCACCTCACAGTGCACATCACACACTCATGAACATCACACTACATGCATAACACACACAACATGCTTGCACACATACACATGTATCACTCACACCACACACATTTATAACATACATGCAACACACAAAGAATACATACACACACGTACCACAAAAACATGTGAAACAAACACTACACCACACACAGGCACGGTACATGCACAGTACATGTGCACATCACAGCACATGCACAAGATACACAATACACACGAATTACACCCATGCACACTACACACACAGCACATAAAAATTACGTGCACAGCACACACACCACAAAATTTACCTGCACTTGTGCCACATGCAACATATCCATGCACTTTATACCACATGCATAATAAACACACTTGTACATGTATGCATATACCATTCACACAATGCATTTATAACACAATGCACCACAGAAGCACATCATACACAAGAAACAGTCACGACACAATACCTGTGCACACATGCAGCACATAAACATATGCAAAACAAATAGCAAACTGCAACACACACCCAGATGAACAATGCATGTGGCATCACCCCAATACAAAATACATATATGAACCATGCACATAATACACGCACATTAACACACATGCATACAAGACAATACAATGCACAATGCATACCTGTGCATATCATACCACATACACAAAGTAACATGCACCAAGCATATAGGCACCACACAATGCAGTACATGCATGTACTACACATACACGCACGACATCCATTTAATACACATAATGCAGTGCACACACAACACAGAGAATATATACAACACACAGGCACGAACACACATATACCATGACCTACAAATACGCATATTCACCACACATTTGCGCTATGCAAACACACAAGTCACACACACGTATCACTTTGGTAGTCATGGATCCTCTTGTTTCAGGCAATATTTCTCATTGGCAAAAAGAGGATGCCCATTCTTGCTCCAGGCCAATGAAAAATAGTGTCAACAAATTTGAAAACTACATATTTGTTCATTCAGCAATCACTTCTTTACTGCCTGTTGGGCTTTGAGATGTACAATACAAACTCAGTCCTGACCTTCTAAGGGGCTCACAGCATGGCGGGGAAAGCAGGCATTTGACTGATAAATACATCAATGATCATTTGGCTTTAGTTGTAGTAAGTGCTATGAGTTAAAACTCCAGGGTGCAAGGAGGGCACAAAACTAGAATGGGGTGGGAATTTCCTGAAAATAGCTTTTAAAGGTAAGGCTTGAAAACAGTGTAGCGGGGTTGAAATGGAAGTAGAGTGAGGTGAGTGAGGCACCTAGGGCACACAATTTAAGGAGATGTTCACTCCCGGCTGCTGACTCTGCAATTGCACACCCTTGAGTGTGAGTGGCTGAGCAGCCAGGCTGAGGGGAACTAGATCAGGGACCCGAGGAATGTGTGGCCCTACCTCCAACTGCTGCTCTGCACAAATGTTTGCTTTCCAGGAAACTCTCCAGGCTCTGGGAGGAGCAATGGCCTGTAGGAAAAGGGACCTAAATCACCAAACTAAAACTAAGCAGCTGCCTTGCTCCCTGGGTGCTGGTAACCAAGGCTCCCTCCTCAGTGGCCAGCCATGGTGACAGTAAGGGAGCAGGGGGTGTGGAGGATGGGCTAGCATCTCCCTGGGCACAGCTCTGCACATCACCTACACTTCTCAGCTTACTTCCTGGGGCCGGGGCCACCCTGGCAGGGTAAATTGCAGTCAGCACAGTATTCTGGCTCTCAGGCACTGGACTTGATTCCTTAGTCTAGTGACCCAAGGAGGGTGGTATGGAGCGGTGGGTCAGGCAGACTGGAGCTCATATGCTTGCATTCAAATCCTGCCTTTGTTACCTACTAGCAGCGTGACTGTGAAAGCCACTTCGCCTTGTTTTCATACCTATAGAATAAGCGTGATGATATTACTAGCATCCATCTTGCAGAGCTGTGAGTACGTTCCAGGACTTTATGAGTTAATACATTAAAAGCTTGTAAGGTAAATCCAGACACGTGGGAAGAGCCCCTAAATGTAAACTGCAATTGTTATTTTGATCCAAACTAAAAGCAAACACTAACAATAGCCCTAAAATCAAAATGTAGTGGAGTCAGAGGGTTAGAACTGGGGAATATCTGCTCTAACCTCCCTTCTGTGTTGTAGAAACGAAGCCATTTGACCTAAAGACGGAAGAACTAGAACCCAGGATGGAGAAGAGAATGAACAAGTCAGAGTCCTCGCTTTCTGCTTTCTAGGACAATGGTTCTCACCTGAAGGGCTTGTTCATAGAGATCACTGGACCCCACCCAGGGTTTCTTGTTTGGCAGGTCTGGGATGGGGTCTGAGAATCTGCATTTCTGAGAACCCACCAGTGCCCAGGGGATGCTGACGCTGCTGGCCCAGGTGCTGCATCTTGAAAAGCACTTGCTCTAGGGACAGGAGAGGCAGGGTACGGAAAGTTTGCATCCCCGAGTTTGCTACCACCTGATCATGCCCCGGGATCAGGGAAGGGAAAACAAGGGCCTTACTTACAGCGGGTGCCGCACCTCAGGCAGAGCCCTCTGGAGGGGGATGCGGGCACTGAGTGCCTCCTGGAGGCCATGTGGGTCCAGGCTGAACTGGGTCAGCTCCTCTTCTTCAGACACTTCCCCGTCCTCCTCCTTGGCCCCCCAGTCCCTCTTTGGGGCTTCCTCATCCTGCCTCCTGCTCGGCTGCTTGATGAGGCGGTAGCTGCCACCTCTCCTGCCCTGGCTCTGGTTCCTTCTGGCCCGGGGTAAGGCCACGGCCACCAGCAGCTGATCCTCCCGCAGGGAGATAAAGGGTGGCAGGCCCTCCAGAGGGCTGTACTCTTCGCCCTCATCCTCAGCCTCCAGTACCCAATCCTGGGATTCCCCAAAGTCCAGGCGGTACCTGGCTTCAGGGCTGGGCTTGCTGGCTTGGGCTGTGACAGTCTGGTGCAGGGTGTGTGGGGGAGGGTGCAACATCGCCACCATCATCAGGACGCATCCCAGCATGAGGAGCAGCAGGAGGAATTGGAGTCTGCATGGTCTGTGCCTGTATCGCTTCCTTAGGAGCATGTTGCTGGAACTTGCCAAATGCAACAGGTCATGTTCAAGTTCGCTTTCTCCCGCTCCAGGCTCCTCCAAGCTTGCAGCAGAACCTGGGTTGCTCGTTCCACCTGGAAGTTTTTCTGCCAGTCACTTAACCTGCTCCTGACATTTGCCAACAGCATGTGTAAGACCTGCTTCCACTTACAATCAGAAAACCACAGGACCCAAGTTTCACCCCAAGTCCTCTCTGAGTGGATTTCCTTAATTGCCTTCTGAAAGCCCATTCACAGGGACTTCACATTGAATTGCTTTCCTCCCTTTACCCCGGTTTTCTCCTTGGGAAAAAAATAATGATTCCATTCTGCTCAGGTGTTTCTTTCCCCCTTTGCATAAATAGGTTGCTATGAGGTGTCTGGGATGAGCTGGTGGGTTCTCAGTCAAGCAGGGCTGACAGCCGTCCCTCTTTGGACGCTTCCAGTCAGGTCAGATCAACAGATGTAAAGCCGGCAGGCAGTGCCTGGTTTCCTTTCACACATAGCTCCACTCAGCCGAGATCCCTCTGCCAGACACAACCCAGAGCCAAGTGTGCGCCTCACTCCTGGTCCTAATGCCCTCACTGTTCCCAGGCTTTGCACAACTCGGCGTCGTCACTGCTAGAGCCAAATCAAAACAGGAATATCCCAAGAGTTCAGAAGGAAAGAATAATACCCTCTGATTCAGAAAGGCTGTGTGTGTGGCATAGATGCAAGGAGTTGCAGCTGTCTGTTTGCACCTCAGCCTCCCACAGGGGATCAGCCAAACTAGGTTGGACTCTCCTTCCCTTCCTGGGGACCACTGTCCCTGTCCTCCTGAAAATGAGGGAGCTAAGGGAGATGATTTTGCAAGTCCCTCCTGCTCCCACAAGAGCAGCTGAAGGCCTGTTCTGCCCTGGGCACTGAGGGGGACGCTGGAAGAGGAGTGGATTCCTCCTTCCATCATAAAGCTTCCTTCATTTAACCAACACGTAATTAATGAACACACGCTATGTGCCAAAACTGTTCTGGGAACTGGAAGTAGAGCAATGAATAACACAGACAAAAATGTGTGTCTCATGGAGCTTGCATTCTAGTGAGAGATACAACTAAAACTATCCACTGGGTCAGATGGTGATGAGGATGAAGGCAAAAAAGCAGAGCAGGCATGGGCCTGGGGAGCACGGGCTGGGCTTGGAAAGGGACACTGAGTGGTGGAGAAAGGTTTCATGGAAGAGTTACCATCTATGTAAAGAAGAGGGCTGCACAGCTATCTGAGGTTGAGTGTTCGAGGCAGACAGAATGATAAATGTGAAGGTTCTAGGGCAAGAGTATGCCGGCATGCTGAGGAACAGCAAAAGATCAGCATGGCTGAAGCAAAGAGAGCAGGGTGGAGCCTGATGGGAAGTGGAATAAGAGAGCCAAGGGGGCGGGGGGCAGGAGGACCATGCAGGACACCCCCTGGCTGCATTGAAGGAACTTTGGCTTTTCCTCTGTGTGACAGGGGAGCCCTTAGAGGAGAGACACAATCTGACTTGGGTTTTAACTGGATCATTCTGGCTGCTGGATTGAGACTAATCAGTGGGGGGCAAAGAGCAGGAGCAGGGAGACCAACCAAGAGGTTCTTGGCTTGCACTAAGTGGCATCAGTGGTGACAGGGGTCAGCTTGTGGATATACTTTAAGGAAGAACATATAGGATTTGCTGATGAATTAATGACTAATGTGAGAGGAAGAGAAGAGTCAAGGATGAGTTCAAATTTTTGGTCTGAGTAGTTGGAAGAATAGAGTTGCCATGAACCAAGATGGGGAAGGAGAGAAGGTGGAAGGAGATGAATGCCAGTGGCTTGGTTTGGAACATGTGACATTTGAGGTGTCCTTTAGACAGCTAGGAGGAGATGAAGTGGAGGCAGCAGGATGTAGGATAGCTGAAGGTCAGGGGGAGGTCTGCCCTGCATATACAAAGCTGGACTCCAGCAGCACTCAGATAGTGTTTGAAGCCATGAGACCTGAGATCACTGAGGGAGTGAGGTAGGTAGAAGGGAGAAGAGAATCCAGCATGCTCAGTTTTGGGGCTTCTGTCTTGAACAGACTGAAGGATAACTGGCCATCACCATGAGCTGTGTTTCTTTTGATGGCTGTAAAGCAGCCATGCTGTCTGCAACCAAGAGTGGAGGGGGAAAAACTGCCACTGGGGAAGTCCTGCAATGAACTTGCTCATTGTTTTTGTCTTTGATCTTAGAATGTCAGCTTGAAAATCTCATGAAAAAAAAAGTCTTACCTTTGGACTCAGTTGTTTCTTCCAGTGTGTGTGGTGTGTCTGTGCACACACACATGCACAAGCATGTGTACACGTGTGTTTTCATGAAGTCAGAGGTGAAATAGTGGGTTACATGTGGTTGTTCTGGGATCCCATTGTAATGCCCCAGTGGACAGTACTTAGCAATTTCTGGATTGAATTGTGTCTTCCAAATCTCAAATTAGGCTGTATTGCCAGGTGGGGATACTGTGTCATTTCCAAATTCAAGAGGCAGACACCCTGGGAGATGTAGTTCAGAATTTCTGGGGACATTTTGAGGTTAATGAGGATGAAGGATTAGAAGGTTTCAAATCCAGGAGGCCTTCAGAAAACTGAGTGTGCACAGTCACCATCTTCCACCCATCTCCAGCAACACTGTGCTTGAACTTGCCAAGAACAGCCCACCCCAGAGCTGCCACCCTGGCCAGCCGGCCGCCTGAGCACTCCTTCCCCAGAAAGTCATCCACACGGCTCATTTCTTCATTTCTGTGTTCACTCCAATGTCACTTATTTAACGAAGCCTTCCTGGACCCTGCTCCACACGGGGCTTTCTTTGAGAATCTCTGTGGCTCTTCTCAACACCTGGCTAATTAAAATACTAAGGTGTTTATTGTCCGTTTCTCCACCCACGCCCATAAAACGTAAGCTCCACAAGGGCAGGGCTTTTGTTTGATTGTTCACTGCTGTTGTTCCAGAGCACGCAAAGCACACTGTTCCACTCCCCAGGACTTTGCTGCTGTCCCTGCCAGCTTTGCTGCCAGTTCCTCCCATCCCTCCCTGTCACCTGGCACACGAGGCCCAGACCTTGCTCCCTCCTCCTCTCTTCCTCACCCTTGCTCCCATCATGGGTTGAATCATGTCCTCCAAAATTACAATTGAAGCCCTGCCTCTGCTGGGGAACCTGTGAAGGGGGCCTTGACAGGAAATAGGATCTTTGTAGATTATCAAGTTAAAAGGAGGTCGTTAGGGTGGACCCTAGTCTAATATGACTGGTGTTCTTACAAAAAGGGGACAATTGGGCAGAGACAGGCATACACAGAGAACGCCATGTGAAGAAGAGGGCAGAGGCTGGGTGATGCATCTAAAAGCTAAGGAATATCAAAGACGGCCAGGAAACCACTGGTAGCTAGGAGAGACATGAAACAGACTCTCCTTCACAGTCCTAAGAAAGAAATAGCCCTGCCAACACCTTGATCATGGACTTCTCGTTGCTGGAACTGTGAGATCATACATTTCTGTTATTTAAATCACCCACTTGTGGGACTTTGTTATGGCAGCCGCAGGAAACAGATACTGTTCCTCTTGCCTTCCTCACCCTCCCACCCTCCTCCACCTTCTCTCAACTCTTGCTCTCGCTCTGTCATTTCCATTCTCTCCTTCTCCTATTCCATCTCTTTCCTAACCTCTAGTGAGGCTAGGCATCACACTAACCTCCTCAGCCCACGGGCTTGAACTTGGCCTTCCCATGATGGAGACAGTCCATGAAAAAAGGCTCCCAAAAGAACTGGGGCTGGGTGACTTTGGCCTGGGATTCTTGGCTCCAGTTCAAGATAAACTAGATCTGGTGAAGCCCCAGATGCAGGCCATGGGTCTCTCCTGGGACTCAGAGCATCGTTGATCTAACCTCCAGGCTGTCTCAGTGCTCAGAGAGGTGAGATGATCAACACCAAGATTAGACTGCCACTGGGGTGTCTATGTTTCTCTCTTTAGCTTTTCATCTGTCTGTTTTCTCATAAGCCATGTCAGCTTTGGTGTTAAAAAGTCTGCTATTTGCCTAGAAAAAAATGAAAATTTTCTGTTCAGGTGGATGGCAGGTTAAAGTGTCAGAACAAATCAGAGTCTGAGAATATTCACTAAAGGAACAGTAGACTTCAGCTAGTGGAAAAAAAAAAAAAAAAAGAATCTGCAAAGCAATAGCAGACCTGGCCCAAGCAATTCAAGAAGATGTCATCAACGGCCCAACTGCTGTTCTTCCCATCTCAAGCTGAGGTGAAAACAGCAAGAATAAGGGAAGCTGGAGAGGCGATTCCCCAAATAACTTAACCCCAGGCACTCGTTTGACTTGGTGCTGTGGTTTGAATGTTTGTTCCTCCAAACTTCATGTTGAAATTTAATTCCCGGTGTTCGAGGTGGGGCCTAATGTGAGGTGTTTGGGTCATGAGGGTGGATCCCTCATGAATAGGTGAATTCCCCGCTTGGAGCAGAGGGAGACGGGGTGAATGAGTTCTCACTCTGTTGGTTCCTGTGACATCTGGGTGTTAAAAAGAGCCTGACATCGCCCCCATTTCTTGCTTACTCCCTTTCTCACCATGTAATCCCTGCAGGTGCAGCGTCCCCTTTGCCTTCCACCATGAATGGAAGCAGCTTGAGGTCCTCAACAGAAGCAGATGTTGGCACAAGTTTCTTGTGCAGCCTACGGAAGTGCAAGCCTAATAAACTTCTTTATAAATTACCCAGCCTTAGGTATTCCTTTACAGCAACACAAATGAACTGAGACAGCTATAACACACAGTGATGGCTGTTTGTTTTTTGGTCTCCCCCATTAGTGGTTGCTCCGTCTTTGTCTCTCTCACACTCAGCACAGTGCCTGGCCCGGCAACACATGGTTGTCCAATAAATGACTCTCAGAGATGAGTGATATGATATACACTATGCATTATGCAACAAATAAATTCTTAACAGCGAGGTAACACTCTGGGACCTCAGAAAGGGAAGAAGGGAAATGGATGGCATGCAACCACTTATCCAAATGACCAACCCCAACTCCTCCCTTTCTGCAGACTGCCCAAGGTAGCCTAGCCCACATCCTCACTCTCTGTTTCCTCTTTCATGATCTGGCTATGGATTTTATTGGGAAGGAACAGTGCTGCAGAGTAGGATCTTACTGTGTGTCTAAATGGCACAGGGGCAAGCATGGGCAGGGAATGGCTTTTACACAGGGCTAACATGGAGAGGCCTGGTGTCCGCAGTGCCTGAAGTGCCTTCTCTGTGCACAGCCATGACCAGCAGGGCCATCACTGAATGCAAGGGCACATTAACCCATTTTCATGCTGCTGATAAAGACATACTTGAGACTGGGAAGAAAAAGAGGTTTAATGGACTTATAGTTCCACATGGCTGGGGAGGCCTCACAACCATGGTAGAAGGCAAGAAGCAAGTCACGTCTTACATGGATGGCAGCAGGCAGAGAGAGAGAGAGCTTGTGTGGGAAACTCCCATTTTTAAAACAATCAGATCTCGTGAGACTCATTCACTGTCAGGAGAACAGCACAGGAAAGACCTACCCCCATAATTCAATCGCCTCCTACTGGGTCCTCCCAGGACACATGGGAATTGTGGGAGTCACAATTCAAGATGAGATTTGGGTGGGGACACTGCCAAACCATATCAAAAGGTAACCAAGAACAAAGGTCCTTCTTAGGCCTTTCTCAGACTTACTGAGCCAGTGTTTATGGGGTTGGGCCTAGGCTTCTGAGTATTAACAAGCCCTCTGAATGCCTCTAATGTATGAGAAAGTCTTAGAGCACTAGTGTAAAGAACACATCTCCCTTACATGACAAGAAAGGGGCCCACACTCAAGTTGTTTCTCTCTGGTCCCAGGATATGTTCTGCTTGGGTATGAGAGGGCAACAAAGGAGCTTTGTTCCATGTGTATGGAGGCCATAGACTCAGATGTGCAAGGCAGGATGAAAGTTTTTATTTTTACTGTAAGTGAATTCATGAACCCCTTCTCCTTGGTAGTAAAACCAACCTCAGGAGGTTCAAGGTTTCACCATTCACTTTCTACCCAGGGCAAGGTCTGGTTCGTAGGGGTCCCACAGGGCCCAGGCACCTATCCTTGTCCTTGTCATATACATCAGAGTCCTCTGAAAGGGCTCTGTCCCTATCTGGTCTACAGACACTTCTCTGGAGAGGTTTTGCTACATCCACCTGCTCTCCATAACCAAGGCCTTTGTGGATCACAGGCTTTCTGTGACATGCCCACATCCCTCTTCTCGGGGGAATGAGGGACTCTGTGAGGCTGCCTTACACCCACCAGCCTAAACACCCAACAGGCTTCTTCTGCTCCCACACCATGCTGTTTGAAGGAGATTCTGGGATCTTGTCATTTCCCTGTGCTGTAAAAGATGGGGACACTATTGAGGGTTTCTGTTAATTACTTCCCTATATCATGTCTGTCCTGGGACTTGGCTTAGGGGACAAGTTTAGGATACTTTTCAGGAACCCACCAGAATCCAAAGTCTCTTTGCTTTTCCTTCAACAATTCCTCTCCTGGCAGAGCGTACTTAAAAGATATATACATGAATTTAGAAACGTTCTAATTCCCAAAGAGATTGCAGCAGCCGTGGCAGATGCACTGCTCTCTATTCCCTCTGCCCCAGCTGTGAGTTCACGTGCAGCTGCAGACAGACAGTAACTGTGCAAAAATAGCTTCCCA
This sequence comes from Theropithecus gelada, assembly GCF_003255815.1. Classification (NCBI taxonomy): domain Eukaryota; kingdom Metazoa; phylum Chordata; class Mammalia; order Primates; family Cercopithecidae; genus Theropithecus; species Theropithecus gelada. Next base: position 162,774,729 of record NC_037669.1, on the reverse strand, counting down.
CCTCCGGGGCCTGCATCTCTCTGCCTGAGGGCTTCCCCAGCGTGAGGGAGCGGCTCACCTTTCATGCAGAGCAGGCCAGAAGTGCTAGGGATTTAACTTCAGAAACAACTTCAATCCTTAAGAAAAGGAAACTGGTGGATAAATATTTCAGTAGGTAATAGTGGGTAATAGTGAATAGCCTTGGTGGCACTATTCTGAGATAGAGTTTACATAATTCTCCAGAATTCCTAGAGTTCTAGGATTTCTAGAGTTCCTGGCAGGACTGAGGACCCAGTTGTCCACAGTGGTAACCCGCTCATCTGTGCATCCTTTATTCACTGTCTTTTTCTTACTCTCCCCTCCATCCATACTTGCACTTCTTGGGTTCTCTTCTAAATAAGCCGTCTACATCCAAGCTTTTATCTCAGAGTCTGCTTTCAGGGGAACCCAAACTAAGACACAGGTATCAACCAAAATAAATAATTTATCTCTTCTTTTTTTATTTATACTTGTGGAGTAAATTAATTGGTGAAATAAATAACTTCCTATGGTATTCAGCAAGGTTATTTCTACTTTTTTTAATATAAATCGGACTATGACAAGTTTTCTGATCTATATTCTGTGCCGTAAAGTATGTAATTATGTAATTAGTACTCTCTTAGATTTAAAGTCCTAACAGAAGTCAAACATTCTTCAACATATTCTGTATTATGCCTACAATAATACGCTAAAGGGTAAATCAAAGTCATGCCTGACATTATAAAGTCAACCTGTTGTAAAAATCCAGTTAGTCTCAGTGACTCTAGCAAGATTCTAAGATTGATTCTAATCACTCAATTCTACTTTTTCTTCTAAGGACAATTTTTCAGGAAACTACCTCTTTTGCTCAGTAGACTGCTCACTAATGCCAGGTGAGTGTCACACTGGGAGGGAGGTAATGACACTACACTCACCCCATGTGGATCCAGCCTGCTAGGAGGTTGGGGACGCAAGAGTATACCTAACAGTGCCTTCTGGAATGACCTAGATGTGGACAATGGCCATGACCCAAATCAACATCTTCCTGAGCCTAGAAACGAAACTTCAGAAAGCTCCTGCCAGCTCCTAGGGGCAAATGTACTAGAAGAATGACTACCAAAAAATTTAGGTGGTGTGCCTTTCAGTTTCATGTTGAGGACACTGCCAGAGAAATTCTCTCCTTATTTCTTGCATCTTTTCAGCCACCAATGATTCTCTTGTTCTACTGAACTAGAGACAAAAATTCTTATTGTAACCACCCTAAAGCTGGCCACATGAGCCCTCCCTGGGTGGCATGAGACACTGTTGATGCCATAGTCTCACTCTCAACAGATTCTGCTCAGGGAACTTCTGGCCCTTGCACAGAACCAGGAGGCTCTGTTGTTGCTCTTCAGGTATTCTTATCAACTTTTTATTTATGTCCTGATCTAGTGTTCTGAACCTCAAAAGCCAAGCATTCAATTCTGATAGAATGCTGTCAGCATTCTGCAATGCCGTTCTGTCCTGGAAGCAATGAAGACCAGTAATGCTAGTTATCAGAATAAGGAAAAGGCTAGGGTACAGAAGAAATTATGAGAACAAAATATATAAGTACCTCAAATATCTTATCCCCTAATTTGAGGTCCAGGTGTCTTTGAAGGTCTGAGAGGTTTAGGAGACACGTGCATCTCTGTCCTCCATTATCCCTCTAATTTTGACAATAAAGGTCCACTCCTGGTGTAGGAGGCCGGGTGAGTGCACCATCCTCTATGCTCAGATTAGCAAATATGTGGCGTGTGTGTGTGTGTGTGTTATGTGGGTGTGCATGTGTGTGTGAGCACACATGTGCATGTGTAGCACTCATTTGAAATAGGCTTTGCCAATAATTACACTGGCTGGAAGTAGGATTGAAGGGATTGAAAATGCCACTGAACTTTTAGGACTATACCTTAAAAAAAACAACGCAGGGCTTGGGATAGATTTTGAGTTATGTTACCAATATATTGGGTTTTCAGTACCTAAAAATATTCTTTTGGAAAAGCACTGTGAAGCCCTACTGGGTGTATTTATTATTGTGTTGTCTCCATTCATTCTGCAAATGTTTACTGAATATCTACTATGTGCCATGCATAGTGCTTAGCAAAGAAATAAAAAGATGAATAAGATATAGCCAGTAAGGCCCACACATAATTATAGTTATATAATGTTCTGAGAGCAATCACAGAGATGTGTACAAATATCTGGGTTAATATGAGAAAAATAAAATATAAATATCTGATATTTTTTCTAAGTCTTTGTTCAACAAAAGTGCAATTACCTTTCCACCTCTCCATAGGCTGTAAGAGCTTAGATAGCTGTAAGGGATCTTATGTTTTTGGCATCTGCTGACGCTGTGACTTCAAAGGGGCTTTTTAGTAGAATATCAATAATGAATTAAGCTAAATTGATTCCAACTTTGAGGTTGCCACCATCAAAGCTTCACATTTGGTTCCATTAGGTACACAGAGGGCTGAGAAGGAATTTACAGTGGGAGACTTTGAGGCAGGAGGATAATCCTGCTATAGTTGATTAAGACTTTGTTTACAAGGATCTCCCATGGGGTCTGTGATCCATGGAAGGTGGATGTAGAAGGAAAATTTGTCTTCACCAGCTCATTTTAACCCTAGTGTTCTGATCGTATTGAGTTATCTCCTTGCCAGGCTGGTTCCTGTACTTTTTGCAATGCAGATTCAGGAAAATGGGTAAAGAGAGATTAAAGAGGCATGGGGAAAGGGGGTGAATTATTACGTTGGGGTCAGTTCTCAGGTTCCATTTTGTTCTAGGAGAATCTGAATAATGAAAACTTAGAGAAACTTAGAGAACAAAGAGAAGGAGGAAAAGGAAGAAGAGGAGGAGAAGCCATCATATTAATAATAATATGATAATATTAATAATACATAATAAAGAGGCAAGAGGGAGGATGAAGAAGGAGAAAAACAAAGAACACCTTATGGACTGAGCATGAGAGGAAGAGAGTTCAAGCTTAGAGTGTGAGATGCTTTGAAATAACTGTAGGGAAGAGGCAGTATGATATGAAAATAAGGAGATTTTAAGAGGCGTTCCTTTCTTCCACGCATTAATAGTAAAATACATTGTATTCAAGTGCACATGGAATGTTCTCCAGGAGATATTATCTGCTAAACCACTAAACAATCCTCAGTAACTCTAAAAGGATTTAAATTATACAAAGTGTGTTCTCTAACCAAAATAGAATGAAATTGAAATCAACACTGGAAAGAAATTTGAGAAATTCACAAATATTTGAGAACTAAACAACATACTCCAAATAACTAATGGGTCAAAGAAGAAATCACATGAGAACCTAGAGAATACTTTGAAATAAATGAAAACGAAGACACAACATGCTAAAACTTAAGGAATGTAGCTAAAGCAGTATTACAAGGAAATTTATAGATGCAAATGCTTATATTAAAAAAGCAGAAAGATTTCTAATCAATAACCTAACCTACTTCCTTAAGACACTGGAAAAAGAAGAGCAAAGTAAATCTAAAGCAAAAAGAAAAAAATAAAATCTTGCATATTTTTTCATATAAGTATTTATAAAGCTGCCTCATTCTATTTAATGATTGCATAATCTTATTGAACAGATCAACTAATCAATGATTGATTTAGCCAAGCTTCTACTGATGCACATTTAGGTTGTGGCCAATTTTATACTTGTAGAATTATACTGCCTTAATATCATGCACAAAAAATTTTACATATTTGTGCATATATTTGTGAATAATTTCTAGAAATGAAATGTCTCAAATAATGTATGCATTAAAAAGTTTAGAACTATTAAAAATTATACTCCAAAGAGGTTGTATTAATTTACACTTACACTAATAAAAGATGAGATTGTCCATTTTCCTATAATCTTACCAGTGGAGAGTGTTCTTAATCTTTTTGATCTTCACCTTTCTGGTAAGTGAAAAGTGGCATTTCAGCAACAAAAATTCTAACTGCCTGGTAATAAATCTCACACAATATATGGGAAAACTATAAAATTTATTGAAGGAATCAAGGTAAACCTGGAGAGACATAGCATGAGCCTGGATAGAAAGACTCGATGTGAAAAAGATGTCAATTCTTCCCAAGTTCATCTAGAAATTCACTGTCATGATATTCCAATACTAACTGAGTTTCCATAGATTTTGACAATGATAGGCTCTGACTCTGTGTCCCCATCCGAATCTCATCTCGAATTGTAATCCTCACGTGTTGAGGGAGGGACCTGTAATCTCCACCTGTGGATGAGGAGGGAGTTGATTGGATCATGGAGGTGGTTTCCCCCATGCTGTTTTCAAGATAGCGAGTGAGTTTTCATGAGATCTGATGGTTTCTAAGGGGTTTGTACCCCTTTGCTTTCTCTTCTTCCTCCTGCCACCTTGTGAAGAGGGTGCCTCTTCCCCTTCTGCCATGATTGTAAGTTTCCTGAGGCCTCCCCAGTCATGTGGAACTGTAGGTCCATTAAACCTATTTCCTTTATAAATTATCCAGTCTCAGGGAGGTTCTTTATAGCAGTGAGAAAACAGACTAATACAACAAGCAATCTATCCTACAATTCTTACAAAAGAATAAAATAACAAGAATAAATAAGATAATTATGAAGAACAAGGAGGTAAATCCCTCTTAGCAGATATCTAGATTTATAAAGCTATAATCATTAAAATAGTGTGGTATTAGCATATAATTGAGAAGCAAATCAATGGAACAGAAACGGGAGTCTAGATATAGACAAATTTTTAAACCTGATAATACTGATTCAGCTAAAGATGTAGGGGAAAGGGACTGCTTCTATGTTGTTGCCAGGCGTATAGATTGGTGTCCTTTGATGAACATTTTGGGAATACCCAGTAATGCTGAGGACACACACGCTCTATAGCTCAGCATTTCTACTTCTGGGAGAAACTTTTGTACATGTTTACTAGGAGACATTTACAAGGATGTTCATTGAAGCACTGTAATAGCAAAAACACATGAAATTACTAAATGTTCATGTAACATCATAAAATAAAGCAGTTAGAATGAATGAACTAAATCTACACAAATCAACACAAATAAATTTCTAAAACAGAATATTGAGTGAAAAAAGTAAGTTGCAAAAGGATAATGTGATATTACTCATGTAAATGTTATAATAATAAAAATGACACTCCATATTAAGCATGTATGATAATATATAAAATTATTAAAAAGAAAAACACCTTCAGGAGATGATTAATTCTGGGAATGGAGGGAAAGAAGAGACTAGAAGGGTTGGACAAAGGAGGCTTTAGCTCCTTTCTTTGTATCTGTATATATCTATAACTTCAAAATATTAATTAAAAGTTCTGATGCAAATCCAACAAATTATCAACCTTTTAAAAACTTGGAATATAAACATATGGGTGTCTACTATATCGTTTTCAGTATGTTTGAAATAGTTTATAATTAAAAGAAAGTTAGTGGTGTCTTACTGAGGTTTTAATATTCTTTTGTGCAGGACCCCAGCATTTATTCAGGGTATATTTAGTAATATCTGAGAAGGGGCTCACATGGTCTGAATGTTTGTCTCCTTCAAAATTCATGTTGAAATTTAATTGCCATTGTGACAGAATTGGAAGATAGAACCTTTAAGAGGTGTTGAGATCATGTGGTCTCTACCCTCATAAGTGAACCAAAGCTTTTATCATGGCAGAGGATTCCCTATTGTGGGAGTAGGTTCACCCCTTCTTGCTCTCTCTGTCTCTTTGCCCTTTGCTGTGTGGTGCCTGATGCCATGTTTTGATGCAGAAAGAGTGCCCTTGCCATGCTGGCACCTTGATATTAGACTTTCTAACCTCCAGAACTGTAAGCCAATAAATTTCTGTTCTTTATAAATTACCCAGTTTGTGGCATGCAGCGATAGCACTAAAAATGGCCTAAGACAAAAGCTCAGAGAAGTTGCTGAGAAAGGCAAACTCATCCTTGATTTTATATTTTATCATCCAATAGAAACAGAAGCTATAAGACAGGTCCAGTGGCTTGTGCCCATAACCCCAGCACTTGGGAGGCTGAGGCAGGAGAACTGCTTGGTGACAGAAGCTTGAGAGCAATCTGGGCAACATAGCAAGACCCCATCTCTTAAAAAATTTTTAAGAAAGAAACAAGAGCTATGAAAATTTAGTGTAATATTTAAGACATTTATTTCTTCCTTATTTTGTTATTCTGTTTTAAGAATAGCAAGTCTTAAAACAGAAACAAACTATGTTTATAGGAGGACAAAAATTGAGCAAAGAACTGAGGAGACAGGAAACTTCATAGCCATTCTTTCCTATTTCCTCAGAAGAACATCCTTCAAAAGTGTGTGGTCTCATCTTGAAAAGCTGAACTCATAGAAGCAGAGAGTAGAAAAATGGTTGCCAGTGGGTGGGGGCAATGGGGAGATGTTCATCAAGGGTATGAACTTTCAGTTATGAAATGAAGATGTTCTGGGAATCGAACGTATGACATGGTGGCTATAGTTAGGAATACTGCATTGTTTACTTAAAATTGGATTAAAGAGCAGGTTTTAAGTGTTCTCAACATACACACACACACATGCACACAAATGATAACTATGGATGGTGATGGATATTTTAATTAATTTGATTGTGGTGATTGTTAGACAATGTATATGTACATCAAATTTCACATTGTGTACATACAATTCTTATTTGCCAGTTAAATATATATTCTTAAAATATAACAGGTAGAAGCAGCTACCCACCAAATCTCTAAGGCCTGAAAGAGGAAAGTTAGAGAGCGTTGGAGACATCTGGAGCCTGAGCCCGGGCAGGAGCCTTTTTCTTCTGCTTCACACAGTATCTAGGAAACTTAGCGCCTTGTCCAGCTTTCCCTTCTGTGCCCTCCCAAGGGCCACAAGCACCATGTGTCAATAAGGTTCCAGGGACAGACTCGAATGATGTGCCACTAGAAGCCATACTCTAATAAAGCTCCTGATTTATCTTTTTTTTCTCTGAATTAATCTTGAATAGTTTTTACTGCTATGTCTTCAATTCAACTAATCTTTTCTTTTATAGTATCTAATTTGCTATTAATCCCATCCAACATATTTTTCATCTCAGACATTCTAACTTTATCTCTAGATGTTCTATTTTAATCATATATATATATATATATATATATATATATATATATCTTCCATGTCTCTACTTAACATGCTCAATGTCTCCTCTACTTTCTCAAACATGTGGAAAATATAATAATAGTTTAAATGTCCTTGTCTACTAATTGTATCATCTGCATCATTTCTTGGCCTGTTTCTATTAATTTTTCTCCTCATTATGGGTCATTTTTTCCTGCTTCTTGCATGCCTGGTAATTTTTAATTTGATGTCAGACATCGTAAATTTTATCTTGATGAGTGTTGGACATTTTTGTTTCCCTATAAGTATTGTTGAGTTTTGTTCTAGAATATAGTTAACTTACTGGAAAATAGCTTGATTTTTTGAGCGGTCTTTAGTTGAGGGTCAATTTTTCCCCACCACTGAGGCAAGACCCTTCTGAGTACTCTATCTGATGCCCCATGAAGTACAGGGTCTTCCACTTTGACTGGTGGAAACACTATCCCTAATTCTCTGTGAGCTCTTAGGATTATTCCCTCTGCTCCTTTCAGGTGGATCTTTTCCCAGAACACACACTGGGTTGTTACGTCACATGTTCGCTCTGATCAGAACTCATATGAAGACTCTGCAAATCACTGGAGCTGTCTCTGCGTGTACCTCTCTACTCTTCAGAACTGCAAACTGTAACCTCCTTGGCCTCCCCAGACTTCTAGCTCAGTCTCTTCAACTCAGGGGAACCACTAAGTTCCACCTGGTTTCCTTCCATCTGGTTACTATAACCTTGTAACTGCCTCCAGGCAATACACTGGGTAAATCACAGGACTCACCTCATTTGGTTTCTCTCTCTCAGGGATCATTACCTCTGCTACCTACTGGCCAATGCCTGAAAACCACTGTGTTATATTTCTTACCAGTTGTGTATATTTCTCAATTTAAAATACTGAAGTATTTGAAGAGGAAATTACTTGAACAGAAAGCACTTCTAATAATGTCCTCACTTGAGGTCCCCTAGAGGCAGATTCTGGGGTACAGCTGATCCTCACTGTGAACAGATTTCATATTTACAAACTTGCCTACTCACTAAAATTAATTTGTAACTTCCAAAATCAATATACTTGGCACTTTCACAGTTGATTATGGATATGCACAGAGCAGCAAAAAATTTGAGTTACTCAATGCACATGTTCTCAGCTAAGGTCAAACAAAGTGATACTCTGCATTCACGTTTCAGGTTTCATATTGTAAACAAGTGTCCTTTTCATGTTCTGCACAGCACCATGTTTTCCCAATTTTTGTGCTTTTTATTGATTACTTTGATGTTTAAAATGGTCCCCATATGTAGTGCTGAAGGCTGTCTAGTGCTCCTGAGCAAAAGAAGGCTGCAATGTGCCTTACACGGAAAATTCATGTGTGAGATGAGCTTCATTTAGGCATAAGTCATAGTGCTGTTGGCCATGAGTTCAATGCTAATGAATTAATAATACATATTAATTTAGATGTCTTTAAACATAGACATACCTAAAACAAGGTTATCTATTGATTAGTTGACAACAATGTTGTGACCGGAAGCTCACAGGAACCTAACCCTCTATTCTAGGAACACTTGTTCAATATCTGCTAATTCAGTGTTCATGCAACTTTACAGAAAATAACTGCTATGAATTCTTGTTACTATACAATAAAATGTACAAGTGGTTTATTCAGGTGGTAAAAAAAAATACTGGTAAAGGAGAGGGGAGGAGAGATAGGGAGGATAAGGCAGCCTTTAAAGGTCATGTTATCAAGTCAGCTACCACTGTGGGTATCTAGAATGTAATGGCGTTGGAGAACTCTGAAAATCAGGGTACCATATATGTGTGCCTCAGAGTTATTCCAACCAATGGGAAGGAAGCTACGGTATTTATACACCAACTCTCATCAGTTGAAGACTGCTGAGAAGGTGCACTTATGGCCTGTTGGGGAGCAACCAGAGAGGGAGTGGCTGCCAAAGAAAGTCCTCAGGCAAAAAGGTGCAGATCCTGGCAGTTTGAAGTCCAGCCTGGGTTTCTACTGCAATGGGAAAGGATATGAGCAGGATGCCAGGCAGCATCTGCTACAGATGGGAATGCCAGTGCTTGTAAACTTAGATGCCTCCAGAAGCTAGGCAGGTGACATAAGCAAGAGAAGCAGGCTGGGTGGAACAGCATGAGCTAGAGAGTTCTATCCCTGTTTAACAAGAGCAGCTGTTATTCAGCTACAGTCAATTTTTGCCACGCCGGAAAAAAGGCCTACACTTGCCAAACCTTCTGATTTTTTTCAAGAAAAGTGGGAATTTTTTTTTTTAATGCGAAATCCCCAATTTGTGGAAGTTGGCAAAAAATTTAAAAACACTGTCGGGTTCAAAGAAAACATGTTGGCAGGCCAACTTCAGCCCACGGGCTGCCAATTTGCAACCTCTCTGATAAGAGATGTGCAAAGCTCCACCTGTTGGGTTTGAGTCCAGAGAAAATATATCTTTATATTATGTGCACACTGGGGCATTCTATGAGTACCAAGGGAAGCCCTGGAAGTTGGCCCTGAAATCCATATGGCAAGGCACCCCCATCTCTGTCTCGTTATCTTACCTTATCTCCTGTCTCAAGGTTTATTAGATATCCAAGAATCACTATTTTTCATGACTAGTGGACTTCTTCAGTTATTTCTTGTCACTGTTTTGGCATTTTTCCTCTTGTGAGAAATTAGCTGAGTTTATTGGGCTGTCTATCTGGCATCTGCTAGTCTGTGCAGCCCACTCCATAGTGAAGAACAGGGCTGCCTGCCCAGCCTTCCACCTGCACACAGAATAGAGACTGTCAGAAGGAGCTTACAATTGGAATGGCAGTGTTCATACAGGCAGAGCCTAGGGAATTGGCCACCATCTGGCATTTTCTGCAACACAGAAGGAGGAAGATGCCAATGGCTAGGCTCCCAGAAGGTGGCAGAGTACCTGTATTAGCCAGGCGTTGGGACTCAACCAGAGAAGCAGAGCCACTGGAAGATGATAGATAGGTAGGTAGGTAGGTAGGTAGATAGATAGATAGATAGATAGATAGATAGATAGATAGATAGATAGACAGACACATATTTTTAAAGATTTGTTACAGAGATATGTCCTTACATCACTATAGGAACAGGTTAAGTAGCTTCTGGAAGCTTATTGTCTTCACATGTGGTGTTGTAACTTTAAGTCCACAGTGCATGCAGTTGGGAAGGAAGGATGGACACAGAGTGGGGAGATCAAGAACAAGTTAGAATCCCTAGGTACAAGGTGGAGTCCCACAAAGATGAATTAAAACCCGTGTCTTTTCTTATTGCCTCTGATGTAGGTGGTTTGGGTGTCTTGGAGAAGCTGGGGCCTTCTGTCATAGAGCTAAACATAGATGACTGGCCCAGAAAACGGAAACTGAAGGAGGATCCAGGAGAAGATAGAGCAGTTGCAGGTCCAGCAGTGGCTTCCTGCCAATGAGGCGAGTCAGCAGATCAGCAACATGTGTGAGCTGCAAAACAACTCTTGCTTCTCTCTGCCCTTCTAATCTCCCAAGAATCTCTCTTGTGTTCCACCATAGAGATACTGGCTGTATTAGTCCATTCTCACACTGCTTTAAAGACGTACCTGACACTAGTTAATTTATAAAAGAAAAGAGGTTTAATCCGCTCACGGTTCTGTGGGTTGCACAGGCTTCTGCTTCTGGGGAGACCTCAGGAAACTTACAGTCATGGCAGAAGGCAAAGCAGGAGAGAGAGAGAGAGCGAGAGAGTAAAGGGGGAGGTGCTATACACTTTCAAACAACCAGATATCATGAGAACTCTATCACAAGACAGCACTGGGGTGGTGGTGCTAAACCATTAGAAACCACCCCATGATCCAATCACCTCCCACCACGCCCCGCCTCCAACACTGGGAATTACGATTCAACATGAGATTTGGGTGGGGACACAAAGCCAAACCACATCACTGGCAAAGTTCTATTTTTATTTCCAGGGATACATCAATGTTTCGTTTTTGGCTCCTGACCAAGATAAGGGCAGTGGGACATGGGATGTACTATTTAAGGTCCAACACTCCCCTGGCAGTCCCCAGTGTTATCTTCCTTATTGGTGGTTTGCACCTAGCCTCACTGGTTTGAGTAGCCGGACTTGCCTACTTACAGAGCCACATAGCTCTCTGCAGTGGGTTCTCCTGAAGCTAAGATTCCTAGCACAGATCTTGGCAGTTCAATCCAGAGATTCAACGCGGTCTGTGTGCACAAAGATTGGGCCCTTGTGGACAAAGCTTGTGCTGCAAAATGCCTTTCAGACCTACACTGCTTCCCTGCATTCTCTTTCATTCCCTGTTGCCTTTAAATAAAAGCCTTATGTGAGTATACTCTGTAGAGCCTAGGAGATCCTTTCAAATATCTGAACTGGGGAAAATATACCCACTCTAACTGAAAACATATATGAAAGAAGATTCTGGAAAATGTAGGTTGGCCTAGCTAATCGACACACTACAAAGTCACTGAAGTATCCAGGGGGTTCTTGTGGCCGCCATCTTGATATAGAGATGCCTGCTGTTGGTACAGGGAGCAAGGATCCCTAAACCTAGGACTCTTCAGAGAAATCATTCCACTCACGCATGGGAAAACCAGAACAGGTGGAGTCTTAGAGGTAATAAAGACTTGTAAAATAAAGTTTACCCTTGTGATTCTACACCTAAACAAATATGGCATTTCTTACTAGTTTCTAATGCTACTGCAGAGAATGAGAATGCAGAGAGGGTCTGCTTTGCCTTTGAAAGTTCTCTCTAGGAAGAGCAGAAAGAAAGGCGAAAACTAGAACTGCCAAGGGCAAGGTACAGTATGGTAGATTTTGGTTCAATCAATGGGAGAATTTTGTGCCAATAAGAGTAAGGGTTCAATGCATAAAGGAATTGCCTTGCAAGGAGCTGAGTCCAGTTTTTTGACTTGACAGTTTTAAGTAGAGGTTTAACAACATTCATCAAATCATCCATTTATCCTTCCATACATCTATCCATCCAGATATTGATTTATGAATGCAATAATTCACCCAACATTTATTGACTACCAATTACGTTTCAGGTGTTGTGTTGGGTTCTGGAATTACAGCCCAGGGAGGAAGGCCCCTGGGGTTATTGACCACCTACTATGTGCTAGGTACTGCATTAGGTGCTAGAGTTTAGAGCCTAGGGTACTGATCTGGGGACTCATGTGAGAACTCTTAGTTCCAAGCCACTGCCCTTAAGTGGATCTCCTAATTTGTGAGTCCCAGTCTGGTTGGTCCTACCAGCCATGACTCCTTGATTTAGAGCAAATCACAGGACTCCTGTAACCATTAAGAATGTGTTTTCTTGGCTGGGGCCAGGAGGGCTGGGCTGTTCTGGGCTGTGACCTCATTGTTTACCATCATTTAAGAAATCTTCTGCCTCCCTTCTGTAGGCTGGATCAGAGCCAGAGACAGCAGGGTGGATGTGTGAAATAAACTCCAGCCAGCATTACTATAATCTTGAACATCCAAATAATGGGTCACACGCCTACAGCTCGTGACTTCTTGGCAGCTTGGTGGGGCCTGAGCGCTTCCACTTTTATCTACCATTTGAGATGGAGAGGCATTAGAAACAGCTAACCTGTGAACATTTACAGTGTAAAATCCAAGTAGTTATGGAGGAGATGAATTGATGAGCACTCAAATCTTAGCCCTCTGGAAAAGACCAGAAAATATCTTTAGCCTGACATTTAAATCTCTAATATGATCCAGATGCTGTCAATTTACCAAACACCTCTCCCTAAACTCGCAGAGCACCTGGAAGGGGAAGGGTGAGGTGTTGTAGGAAATTCCAGTCTCAGGAAGACAAGGAGGGCAACAGTCCCTGAGCTGCATGGGCTGGGCTTTACTCCCTGAATGTTCTTTGTACTGTGTCCCAATTTGCAAGGGTGGGACTGTCTCTAAAGGAGGCTTTTGAAAATCATGTAATCTCCCTGGAAATGTGAGATGGTCCCTGAAAGAGATAATGTGCAAGGCTGGGAACAACTCCTGACAACAGTGGTTTGCTAATAAGCAAGGTGTCCATCTGGCCGGAATGTAGGCATTCCCTGACTTGAGAGAGGAGGCAAGGCTGGGTTCACCTACACAGAGTTCCTGTTGCCCATGGGAGCCTTCAATTAGGCCTCATGTTCAATTATGGGTTCAGAAGGCTGTGTATTCAGATGGTTTGGGGCATAGACGGTATCGTGAGGGTACCTTGAATATATAAAGTAGGTTGGAAGTAGAGCAGGACTGGAGGAAATCCCTGGTAAGCTTGTCTTAGGAGGCTAGAATTGAAGTTTATGCATATGATTCTGGGTTGGTCAGAGTTGTGAGGGGGATTGGATCCCAGTCCAAACTCTGCCACTCATTCCCTATGTGGATCCTGGACAAGTCCCTTAAGCTTATTTATTCATAAAATGAAAGGCCTGCATTAGATGTTCACCCAGATAATTTTCAGCACTAGGATTCTAGGATGGAAAGTGGGCATACAGTTCATGGACTGAGTTGTAAATGTTGCTTATAATATGGAGAGTTTGCCTTAGCCATTTGTACAGAACCTCTGAATAGTCATGCAGCCGGAAGAAAGTGAAGAAATCGTGAACACCCTACACAGCCTCCTTGCTTTCTGAACAAGAGAGCTGTTGGAATAACCAAGTTTCTGGCATCTGCAAATAAAACCCCATGGAGAACCAAGTCATCAGTCACAAAGAGCCATAATTTCAGCCATTTAAGGCTATCCTGCATTCCAGTTAAAAATGCCCATGCTCTTGGTTCAGAATATTGATTTAAGTTTTAAATTACATTTGCATATTGATTTCAAAAGCCCTTCTCATAACCATGCAAATAAATCAAATAAATTAATTGGAACAACTATGGCAGCACTCTACCCCAGCAGTGACATCACTCTCCTAGAGTCCTGAGTTGAGCTTGTAACCCAGTAGAGAGAATCGTAGCCTTGATTGGGTAGGATAGTGTGCTATTGAAGGCAAGTGTCTACCACAGCTGTGTGAAGAGGCCAGAAGACAGTGTCAGAGAGAAGGCTGAAAGGCACTTCCTGGGTTGGGCGTTAGTATTTTTTCTACATGAGTCAGGGAGAAAAGCATTGCATCCTGAGGAGGTAGCTTTGCATCAAAAACCAGCAGCTCTGCCTCTTCCTAACAAGAGCATTACCATTTGCATTTTATTTGTTTATTTATTATTCCCTTCTTCACTTCTGAAAGGACTTGTGGCAGCTGGTATATACATCCAATTCAATCCGACAAAATAAATAGCTAAGTACATGGGGTTGAAGGGAAAGTATGCTCAGGAAGTAAGATAAAAACAGAAGTAAAGTTAGCAAACTAAGTATAAGTCTGTACAATTCCTAGAAGTGAGCTACAAATTGACTCTGGGCTTCCTAGCAGCCAGTGTAAAGAAAGGAACATGGTTAGTCATCAGACTCACAGTATCCACAGAGCAAGAACATTCCAACCGGACAGTCAATAGAGCCCCCTGGCCATTTTGAAACCAGGAGCTTTCAGAGTTTTAGTCTTTAAATGGCAAGAACCTGGAGAGAAAATATTTAATTTGATCATCAAAAGCAGTGCCAAATGCTTTGACAATCAAGAAAACAGAACAGGGCTGATATTCTTTTGGGTTTTAAAAAACATGCTTGTGCCATGGCACATGTCTATAATTCCATTACTTGAGAGGCCAAAATGGGAAACTCACTTGAGGCCAGGAATTCCAGACCAGCCTAGGCAACATAATGAGACCCTGTCCCTTTAAAAAAAATGCAAAGCAAATTTGCTTAACCTACGATTTATGCCTGTGTATAAGCACCCCGCCACTTGCAGGGAGGTGGGCCGAAGGAGACCCTCGGCAGGGCCTGACTGACCTCAGAATGCTGTTTTGGACAAAGGGGCAGTAAAATGTCCATTGTTCTAGGCCCTAGAGCAGTGGGCATTTAACCCTGGGTGTGTGTCAGAATGATCTAGGCATTTTGAACAACAACAAAGCCTGGCCTCCCAGGTATTCTAATGTGCAGCCAGAGATGAGACGCACTGCCCAGGGCATGGATGGGGTTTCCAGGTGGAAAAAACCCAAAGCAGCTGTTACCAATCACTAACTACAGTCACAGTTAGTAAGATGCCCTTGCTATACATGATGGTGACTGATGTAAGGTCCCGGGGAATGCCCAGAAAAATGTACCTGGAGATGCTGAAGGAGTTGCACCTGCTGCATCCAATTGTTGGGTCTTAGCCAATTAACCTTGGGAGATGCCTGGCCACAGGAATGACTCCAGCCTTTTCAGAAGGAGGCCTCCTATAGACATTTGCCATGACTGGTTTCTAGGATGACCAGCCATCCTTTTTGCCAGGCTTACCAGATCACAGGGCTTTCAGTGCTAAAACCGGGAAAGTCCCAGGCAGACTGAGATGAGTTGGTCATCCTATTAGTTTTTGTTTTTGTTTTTGTTTTTCTCAGGACAGGATCAGAGTGAAAAGGGGTGCCGTGACCAATGAGAAAGAGTCATGCCTGAGACACTTGGGGCTGGCTGGGAGGCAGGGCGGGATTGTAGTCCTCTGTGCCTGAGACATTTCTGTATCCATTCCAGAGCCAAACAGGGACCAAGCCAAGGCTCTGGAGCCTCTGGACCCTGGGAGAAAGTGAAGTTTCTCCAACCCCTGAAGATCTGCTTTGTTGGGTGCTCCAGGACTGCGGCTCTCCTTCCAAGTCAGGATGGGGCCAGCAAGACTCACTGTCTTTCTCTGCAGCCTCGGTCCTTAAAAATCAGGTGGGCATCCCTTGGGTTATAAATACTCAGATAATACAAGATCTCCACAGGCAGCTGGAGACCGGCTACCAGGACCAGCCTCACGGGTGTGTGACCTTTGCTGTTACATACAGGCCCTGGGCTCAGAAGGGCCCATGTCTTAATGCTTTGCTGTCGCTGCCTTGAAATCCTTAGTAATTTTTGAAAAAGGGGTCCACATTTTCATTTGGCACGGAGCCCCGCAAATTGTGCAGCCTGTCCTGCCCGCCACCACAGCCCAAAGCTACCCTTCTACCTCCGTTCCATTCCAATAAATTGGCTTCTGCTGCCTTTGGCAGTGGTGCCATTGCAGAAAAACTAGCAATAAAATAACGAGGTTGTATCTCAGGGGCTCCCAAACCTCTTGATCACATTTCCAAGAGGTGTAGCCCCTAAATCTGTGTTTTAGGAGAAGTTCCTAGAGGAACATAGTGAAGATAAGACTTGAATATTTTAGAGCAGAGGTGTATTTTAAATTTAAAAGGAGAGAAGAAACTGAGAGGGGAACAGCTTGGAGTTCCTGACCCTGGAGGCAGAGCTTCAGGCCATGAGGTTCTGCCTATGATTCTTCCATTTGGCCCAGATTGTGGGGACTTTCCCCTTCATGTGTTTCACTGAAATTGAGAGGAAAAGATCTCCATTACCGTTTCTGGGAGCAGGGTCTTTGAGCCCTGGGCCTGCTCTCTGCCTTTTAGCCTCTGCCACCCCAAGTGGCCAGACCAGGTTACCTGAGAAGAACCTCCAGATCAGCTCTGGGGTCTCACCCCTTGCCTGCACCTCTCTCAGGTCTGGGGGTCTCTCTGCTATACCCCTCTGTCCAGCCCCTCCAGCTGTAATGCCCATGTTTGCTTCTGATTTTGACTGACCTTGGCTGGTTGCTCTGGGCTGACTCCTCCAGGCACCCTTCCAGAAGACTCCAGAGAAAACAATTACCTGTCCTCTCCAGGGCCAAGCTGCTAGTCCATACAGTGTCTTTGTGAGAGTTAGAAAACAGTGCCCCTAGGTAAGTCTCACTGGTAAAATGTACAGCAGTTTTGGCTTCAGGCATGGCTGGATCTAGTGCTCAGCAGCACATTTTTCCATGCCAAGTCTTGTTTGGAAAGGCATGATGATCAGTACTCCCTCCCCCATCACAGGCAGCATGGTTTGGGTTGGCATGCTTTGCCTTCTGCAGGGTCTCTTGTCATCTGATGCAGTGGTGTGCTGGTAAATGTTTAACAACTAGTTCTCAGTGTGGATAGAAGGGATGCTTTGACTAGTAGTGTGGGGGTTCTGTCAGGCTGGTGGGAAAAATTTTCGTTATAATAGCCACAAACCCTCTTGGAAGGCCTGAGAGTTTGCCTAACTTCAGTAATAGTAACTGACTGGCTGAAGGCTGCCTAGTCCCTTTGCCTTAATAGATTAGATACAAAGGAATGTGGGGTAGTTTATCTAACTAGCTTGTTTACTCATAACTAATCTTTGATCTACAGCACATGCTTACTTGCTTTCTACTCGGGAGGTCCACAATGTCAATCACCCTCTAGTGGTGTTGACTCAAGTCTTTGTCAATTAATCTTTACTGAATAAATGCAAGTCTTACTGGCTGGTGGGGGCTGCAGTCACAACTGTTTACAGCACTCTCCTGGGAGTCTGTAAGCATTCCCGACACTCAGCCAGACTGGCAAAGCAAAATATCTGTGTCGGTGCACGTTATTCTTCTGTCGTTGGGTCAGGGTCTGCAGGATAGACTCCCGCATCATAACTTTTGCCAATTTCTGTGATGTAAAACAATGTGTCATTGTGGCCTATTTCAAGCTACTAGGACCATATCACTAAACAGTTGGGAAGAGATGTAGAGTAGGGCATCATTATATAGTATTTCCAGATTCTATAGATGTAAATAACCTCAGAATGATAGGTAATAGTAAAATGTGGTAAAACAATTAGGAAATGAATTTTGTGTATCCATTACCTTTGCTTTCAATATAATTCATTTAAGTTCATATAATTTAATTTTTAATAATGGGCATGTTTAACAACTGGCTAGCAAGAAAATTTAGCAGCTGGCTCTCAAAAGTTAGTAACAGCCAGCTCAACACATCACTGATTCTGGAACTGGGCTCAGTGATTAACAATGCTGTGATCAATTAACAATGTCTGCTAAGGACACAAGAGAAAAGTTTATGGCACGTGTACTACATGTTTGCCTTTTCTAGAATGTAGTGATTTTGTAAAAGCAAAGTTCTGGGGTTTTGTTTTTTGTTTTGTTTTACTGCAAAGAGGCTCGTGTCACCAAAGGAAATGGCACCATTCTCCCTGGGAAGAAAACGTGTAGATCTCGCCCCAAATTTACAGTGCTTCCGAGGCGGTGTCTGACTGCATCACATTGGCATTGCCAAAGTCCTGGAAAGAAAGGAGTGGGAACCACCTGGGGAAATTTTCTCATCTTTGTCCTAAGGTGCTAACAACTCCATTAACACCGCACAATACAGAAAAGTCAACTGCTGAAATTTGGGAGTAAATTGTTTTTCAGTTTCTTTTGCTTAGATGTAGGGAGTGCTCAAGGTCAGAACTGCACAGTTTAAAATCTCATTAATACTTTCTGCACTGGCTTTCCATTTCCTTTCTGTTTTTCCTGGTGGTATTTGCCAGCAGCTGAACCAACCCAGGGTCTGGCTGGCTCTCAAAGGAACCAGGCAACAGCTGCCTCAGTGGAAGCATGAAGGGGTTAATGTGGCTTCTCACATGTCAAGAAGTCTCTTAATGAGCTGTTAGCATTTGATACAATCTGGCTCAGTGGCTGTGACTTAAGAATGTCCAGATATTATTATCTGCGGAGCTAGAAAAGGCTCCTTGAGAACTAGGGACCAAGGCTGCTGCTGTTTTTCCCCCTCTTGCTATACCTGTGATTACTGCCAGAACCTGTACACAGTGGGTGCTTCATAAATCATCATCCCAAATTGATCAGTTAGGGAGGTATGAGTCACAGTGCAGAAAAAATTCTTGCCAACAGTGGTTTTTCAGTTCTTTATTGAGGTGCAATTCATATATAGTAAAAGGCACAGGTCTTAAGTGTACAGCTCAATGCTTTTTGCATGTATGTGTAAATATCCATGTGACCATCACCCCATCAAGATATAGAACATTTCCTTCCCCCTAGAAATTTCCCTTGCCAGTCACTAACACCTCCCTTGATGCAACCACTTGCCGTGGACTGTTTGTATCCCTCCAAAATTTGCATGTTGAAACCCTATCCCCAATGTGATGGTATTTGGAAAAGGGACCTTTGTGACGTGATTAAGTTTAGATGAGGTCGTGAAGGTGGAGCTTCCCAGGATGGGATTAGTGCCCTTAGAGGAAAAGAAAGGAAACCAGACCACACATGCTCAAGCTTGCATTCTCTCTCTCTCAATCTCTCTGTCTGTCATGTGAGGATTAAACAGGAAAATTGCCATCTGCAAGCCAGAAAGAGAGCCCTCCCCAGACACTGGCTCTGCCAGTGCCTTGATCTTGCACTTCTCAGCCTCCAGAACTGTGAGAAATAAATGTTCGTTGTTTAAGCCACTCAGCCTGTGGCATTTTTGTTATAGGAGCCCAAACTAAGACATCACTCTTCTGATCATATTCTCCTCATGTTGCCATAATAAAATACCATAGAATAGGTGGCTTTTACAAACAGAAATTTAGTTTGCATAGTTCTGAACTCTAGAAGTCCAAGATCAAGGTTCTGGCCAGTCCAGTTTCTGGTGAGGGCTCTCTTCCTGGCCTTCAGATGGCTACCTTCTCCCTTTATCCTCTCATGGCTCTCCTTAGCACATGCTGGTGGAAAGAGAAAGAATGAGCTCTCAGGTGTCTTCTTTTTTTTTGGAGACAGCGTCTTGCTCTGTCACCCAGGCTGGAGTGCAGTGGCACAATCTCAGCTCACTGCAACCCCTGCCTCCTGTGCTCAAGCGATTCTCCTTCCTCAGCCTTCCAAGTAGCTGGGATTATAGGCACATGCCACCACGCCCAGCTAATTTTTGTATTTTTAGTAGAGACAGGGTTTTACCATGTTAGCCAGGATGGTCTCGATCTCTTGACCTTGTAATCTGCCCACCTTGGCCTCCCAAAGTGCTGGAATTACAGGTGTCAGCCACCGTGCCCAACCAGGTGTCTCTTTTTATAAGCACCCTAATCATATCAGGGCCTCATTTAACCTTAATTACTTCCTTGGAGGCCCCATTTCCAAATAAGCTTCTACACAGGGGCTTAGGGCTTCAACATAGGAATTTGGGGAGGGATACACCAACATTCAGCCTATAATAGACCGCTGTCATATAGATGAGTATTGCTGGTTCTAGAGCTTCATACAAACAAAATCATGTAGTATGTACTCTTCTGTGTCTGGCTTCTTTTGTTCAGTGTAATCTTTTTGAGATTCATTCATGTTGTTGCATGTCAGTGGTTCATTCCCTTTTATTACTGAGTAGCATTTCATTGTACAAACAAACCACAATTTGTCTATCCATTCTTCTATTGATGAACATCTGGGTTGTTTCCACTTTGCCAACAGATACTCATTCCATACAGGGCACTATGTTAGCTGCTGGGCTATAAAGAAATGTCACCCATGTCCCTGGCCATCAGGAGCTTATGCTTGGGATCTGTGCTTAGAAAATAGCCAAGGATACACCAATGTATAAAACAACATATGACTCTGACTCACTGAACAGAGACTGAGTCGGGTACTCAGAAGGAAGCAGTTTTTTTTAAGGAATACCAGTAAAGTCTGTTTGTAAATACACACACTTACATGAGCCAGCTTAAGAATACTACTTGCCAGAGAAACAAAAGCAACTCCAAGTGAGGTCGGAGCTGGCAGGTACTTGGTCCTGCTGCATGGATACCTCTGGGAAACCTCATAAATGCTTCATTTCCTGTGTTCTGGGCCAAAGAATTTCATGAAGTGGGAGCAGGGTGAAAACATTCCCCTTGGAACAAAGCTGGCTCCTGATTTGTTTTTGTGGTTTTCTCCAAGAGGGCAGGGAGGGAAAGGTCTGTCCTCAAAAGGACAGCTAGGCCATGGTCAGGGTGGGTTCACTATGGTCAGGCGTGGATGCTCTGAGTAGAGGGAAGGCAGGGTGGACAAAGGGGTAAGGGCCCTGGGGTCCCAGTTTGGGGTCTAGTGGCTAAATAATCAGTTTCTCTGGCCACAGGTGGATATGGGTAAGTCAGGTAGAATGTCTGGCACCAGGGGCAGGGCCATGAGGGCAGGGATGGGCAGCTGGAATTTGACAGCCCAAAAGGGGACCTGAGAGCCCTCCCAGGGCTCTATGGCAGAGCTGCTCACACCCCTGTCCATGGGTCTGAGAGTTGGGGTTTTGTGTGTCCTCACAAACCTCTGGAAGTCCACCCCTCAAGTCCTATCCTATCAAGCTCCATCTATGGTCACAGGACTTGGTCTTTCCTTGCCATGATGACATAGGCTGATAGAGTTATAAGGGACCTCAGGGCTCCTAAGTTTTCAGAGGTGAGGGGTGATGGAATGGGGGAGTTTGGGGAGATTTCAGGACAGTTACTCAATAAAAGTTTTCAACCAGAATTTCATGACCATGTCAGTTATAACTATCATGGAATATCAATATCACATGAATTTTCTGTGTCTTCTGGTTTTAAACTTTCTCTTTTACTTTTTTTTTTTCATTGAAAGGACAAAAACCACGTTAAATATAACTTGGAAAAAAACCAATAAAGTTTCCTAATAGATATTTTCATGTTTGTTTTCCTTCCAGTTCATATTTTACATGTTGCTTTTTTCACAACACGTTTGCTTGAGCATTTGCCATGGTGCTGCAATAGTCTTTATCATAATTATGCTGAGAGCTGTGTCATATTAACGGCTGATGTACCCTAATTTTCGATTTTCTAGTTCTGGCCATTTTAGTGTTCAGATTTTGCTCTTATGTATAACTCTGCCAATGAGTAATTCCTCTTTTATTTTTATTTTATTTCATTTTGAGAGGGAGTCTCACTGTTTCACCCAGGCTGGAGTGCAGTGGCGTGATCTCTGCTCACTGCAACCTCTGCCTCCCGGGCTCTAGTGATTCTCCCGCCTCAGTCTCCCAAGGAGCTGGGATTACAGGCGCCCACCACCAAGCCCGGCTAATTTTTGTGTTTTTAGTAGAAACAGGGTTTCACTATGTTGACCAGGCTGGTTCTTGAACTCCTGGTCTCAAATGATCCACCCACCTCAGCCTCCCAAAGTGCTGAGATTACAGGCGTGAGTCACCAGGCTCGGCCTGTAATTTCTCTTTTAAAAGAACTTTTACCCAAAGGTGCCACTCAGCACAGCTCTGACGGAGGGCCAGGTTTTCTCTGTTTGTGGGGCAGAAGGATGAAGAGGACTTGTGACGTAGAATTGCATCATTGTGGGTTCAAAGGGAAAGAAAAATGGGTGTGCAGTGAGGGGAACTCCAAAAAGTCTAATTTCCAAAATGTTAAAAAAAAAAAAAAGCATGATTCTCACACAAATATATAATGAGTACATGTCAAGGTTTTATTTTAATTCATTAATGGGAGAACCAAGTATATAAGAAAAACAAATGTAAATGTGGTTAGTAAAAGAAAAAACTGTAGAATAAGATCTCAAATTTAGATACTCAACTGTTTTTCTTCAGAGCAATAAAACTGTAAACTTTAGGATTATCTTCTCTACTAAACAGAAGTCATTTTTATTTCTGTAGGACAAAAAATTATTTGCACTGTTACTGGATAAAAACTCTTTGTATCTTAGTGGTTCTTGACAAACTAACAGCTAACCTTTGAAAGCTGTAAAATCATGAATCAAGAATAAATAATAATTCTACTAGAAAGTCGAATGGCCCATATGCAGGCTTGACCGTGAAGGTCATGCATCTTTTTGCCTTTTTCCCAACTTTTGCATGTTTTTTTTTCTTGAAGACAGACCTGGAGAGGAGACTCTGTGATGTTATTACCTGCCCATCCCCGATTCCCCACCCCTTCTACCTGCCAGGCGTTTCAGTGCAAGGTAGCACAGGGAGCATGTCCTCTTGGTCTGAAGCCGTGTGAGGGTACAGAGTGGGGGTGAGGACAAAAAGGAAGCTTGAACAATTAACGTCCTGTCACTGAGATGGATGGAGAGAGAGATCCTGGAGCCTGTGAGAGGAACAGGAATGAAGCCCAGGATTTGACTGGAAGCCCAGACCACCCCTAACTCCCAAGGACTCTCACTGGGAAGAACCTGAAAGAGACTCCAGAAGTTCAGGTGGAATTTGTTAGTTTTACAAAGTTAAATGATAACTTCATTGTAGATTGGGGTTTTGACTTAATATTTTTGCACTGTTAACAATATTGTTCACCTTAATCACCATCAGCCTTTTGTCCCACGCACTCCTTAGCACCTCTGAACCTAGAAGTCTAAATGCCTGACAGCCCCTCTGGCTTTGTGCTTTCACCTCTAGGCCTGGCTGAGGCATCTTTGCCTCCTCTTCCTGTTCCAGGGCAGACCCTGGCTCTTTGAGACAGAGCAGCAGGGGTAGAGAACTACAGTCCAACTTGCCCTGGTGCTCCCAGGACTTTCTAGGTTAGAAAACTGGAAGTTTCACATCCCAGGATCCCCACTCAGTTCCAGGAAAACTGGGACCGTTGATGTCTCAGTCAGCTTAGGTTGCTGTAACAGAATACCATAAACTGGATGGCATAAACAACAGAAATTTATTTTCTCACTTTTCTGGAGGCTGACGGTCTAAGATCAAGGTGCCATCATGATTGGTTTCTTGTGAGGTCTCTCCTCCTGCCGTGTAAACAGATGCCTTCTTGTGTCCTCACATGTTAGACAGTGGGGTACACGGGGAGAGAGACAGAGAGATCTGGTATTTGGTGTCTCTTCTTATAAGGGCGCTAATCCCATCATGAGGGCCTCACCCTTATGACCTCATCTAAACCTCATCATCTTCCAAAGGTTCTGTCTCATAATACCATTACATCAGGGGTTAGGGCTGCAAGATATGTATTTTAGTTCAGTCCACAGAGGTTGGTCACCTTGAGTCCAGTCCCACTCTTGATCTGAGCAGCTGTTGAATGCTGCTGTTTTCAACCCGAGGAGTTTTTGAACTATTTTCCTAGTCTTAACTCTATTACTGTATCTCTCTTAAATATCTTAATTCATGAAGCCCAGACTATAGTCCAGGACCCATAAAAGTTTCCCATGTATTTCAGTCTGGAACAGAAATGAGTACAAGTTTTGTATTTTTGTTTTCTAGCAAGGAGACATTTGTGGAAGCTTCCAAGAAGACAAATGGAATGGAATGGGATGTTTGCTTTCATGGATCAGAAATGAATTACATTGCTTTCTTTCAGAGTTGTAGAGTCTTAGGAAAGAAACAACGAAAGAAAATGTTTTGTGGAGGGGAGCTGTGAAAAGAACAGACTTCTGAGTGGAGCACCTGGGTCAGGAGATATGGATTGATTCTGTGACTGGGCTCCTGAAAAACAATAGACTTGCCATGCTTTTTATACCTGGATGCTGTCTCCTAATGCTCTCTCTAGGCATTTATTCTGCTCCAGGGTCTTCAGAAGAACAGGTTAGTAGCTAGTCAAAGGGAAGGGAGGAAGAGGGGGATTGTGTTGGTGTGAAACGGTCTGATGGCTGAACTCCCCTTAGGGTTGTAGGCAAAAGCAGATCCTTGGATAATGGGGGTACCATGCACAGCTCTGAAAATAAAATGCTATTGACTTCAGTCTGAAACTGTCAATTTCCACTGGCATGGAATAAATTATTCAGAAAAGAGAAGCAGCAAATATTATGCAGTCTGCCTTTGGGGAAAGAAAAAAATACCCACTTCTTATAAAAACACTTTTTTTGGGACGAAGGATTTGATTTCAACTGATGAGTCACCACTGTGTCTGTATGTGTGTGTGTGTGTGTGTGTGTTTACCACTTAGCCAAAAAATGAGATTTTATAAAAAGCATTTCTTGAAGCAAATTCTTCCATTGCTTGGGGTTCTCTCATCTAAGAGAGAAGGCATCCTAAGCACTTACATCCCCAGTGCCAGCAGCTGTCCCAGCTTGCATGAAAGATATTGTTGGGCAAGATTTGTAGCTCTCAAGTTCCAGATTCATTATGAAAAGGCGACCTTAACATAACATTCATCATCTAAAAGCAAGAAATTATCAAGAAACAGAAAATAAAATTTAAAACCAATTTCAATGAGTAAACCATATGTTTAAAAATGACATGATGAATGTCAGAACGACAAAAGAATGTAAGAGAGCTTGTGCCCTCACTTGTGCAGGCATGGCAGTGGGGTGACCACATGTCTTGGTTTCCCAAGGACAGTTCTAGCTCATGCCTGAAAAGTGCCCACTTTGACTCTCAAACGTATCTTGCTTTGGACAGTGAATTATATGGTTCCCCTAAATGTTGTAGTTTTAAAACATGTCTGCGAATTCTTTGACACGCCTATCATCAAAAAGTCTATGTCCCGGCTGGGCACAGTGGCTCACACCTGTAATCCCAGCACCTTGGGAGGCCAAGGCAGGTGGATCACCTGAAGCCAGGAGTTCGAGACCAGCCTGGCCAACATGGTGAAACCCCGTCTCTACTAAAATACAAAATTAGCTGGACATGGTGGCTGAGCACCTGTAATCCCAGCTACTCGGGAAGCTGAGGCAGAAGAATCTCTTGAACGCAGGAGGCAGAGGTTGCAGTGAGCCCAGATCATGCTATTGCACTCCAGCATGGGCAAAAAGCAAAACTCCATCTCAAAAAAAAAAAGTCTATGTCCCTTCCCCTTGACAGTGGCCAGGCTTTTGTGATCACCTGAGTGAATAGCATGTGACAGCAGTGACACTGCCTGATTTCCAAGTCTAGGTTACAAAAGGCCATGCAACTTCTCCTGGTTTTTCTTGGGATACTTGTACTGGGAGTCATCGGCCACCCTCTAAGAAGTTTGACTACTCAGGAGCTGCTGTGCTGGAGGGACCACATGGGAAGACCAGAGAGTGAGAGAGTTGAAATAAGAGATGCATGCGCAGCAACAGCTGGCCTAGCTCCGGCTATTTGAGTGTTCCCAGTCCAGGTAGCAAACATGTGAGTGAGGAAGGCTTAGGGGTCACTCCAGGCCCAGCCACCACCTGACTACAGCCAACGTGAGAGGCCCCAAGTGAAAGGTGTCTGGCTGGATCCAGTCAACCTCCAGAACCATGAGAGAAAGTAATAATAATAAATGACGTTGTTCCTGTATGCCAGTAAGTCTGAGATGGTTTGTTATGCAGGCAGAGGTAACCAAGAGACTAGGTATAGGCTGGTTAAGCATGACATTACCTGATGGTACCTGGAGGGTCCCTACTAAGCACTTTCAAGTTGCTGCAACTTTTTTATTATGAACTTTTGCTCATTCATTTTATTATGAATGTTGCAGCCGCACTGGCTTCCTTTCAGTTCTTCCTATAGCCAAGCTCATTCTGAGCCAGGATCCACTTTCTAGAACACTTCTCTCCTCTCCCCGACTCCTTCCCTTTTTATCTGTCTTACTCCTATTCACCCTCCAGGTCCCAGCATAAAAACCCCTTCTTGATTCCTTCTGATGGTTCTTAGTTTTCTCATAGACATTTGAGAGAAATTGTGTTTTCAAAAAATCACCACATCCATACTTTTGATCCTATATGCTATCCCAAAATTTTGCCATTTCCTTATCAAGAGGTGGTGTCTATTTCCCCTCGCTTTGAAATGGTGCAAGACTTTGTGTTTGCAATATTGACTAGAATGGGGCAGAAGCAACGATGTGTGACTTTCACTCTAGGTCATAAAGGAATATGTTTCTACCACGATCCTTCTCAGGATACACACCCTGGGAACTCAGCCACCATATTGTGGGGAAGCCCAGGCCACATGGAGAGGCCATGTGTATGTATTCCACCTGACAGCTCCAGCTGAGGTCCCAGCTGCTGGCCATCCTTAACTGCCAGACAGGTGAGTGTGTTTTCCTTCAAATGATGGCAGTACCCTGCTTTTGAGCCATGCTAGCTAATGCCATTAGAGCAGGAATGAGCTATCTCTGTTGAACGCTCAATACTATGCAATCTATTGTCATTGTTGTAAGACTAAGTTTTAGGATGGTTTGTTATGCAGTAATAGATCATCAGAGCACTACTATATTTTTATTTCTTAAAACTGCCCAACTGTGACTATGTAAATATTATTAAAATAGTACACTCAATATCTGTTTCTCCTGCTGAATTGTGAGATCCATGAGAGCTGGGACCCTGAATGCCTTGTCCACTGTTGTATGTCCAGCACATGACCACGTCTACTACAAAAGAGGAGCTTCGAAATAGAATTGTGGAATGAAAGAATGAGTGAATGAATGGATACAGTGGCCTACAAAGTACATGGGGATACCAACAAAGTAAAAATGAAAGCCAAAAAGTTCCTGAGGATATGAAAAACTATTCTGGTTGAAGGATACACTGCTCATCACGACATCTGTGGAGTTCAGAAGCTGATTTGTAATTTTGCATTTGTCAACCTATTTTATACCTTTCAACCATGTATCAATATTAGTTTGGTCACATCCAATCACATTTGAGTCTACACTAACACACTATTGCAACAAAAGCCTTTTATAATCTTTTGGCACCTTCAAGAGTTAGTTTCAGAGTAGCTTCTTAGTTCATGCAACTTTATATTTATAAAAGAATTAACCGGCTGGGCGCGGTGGCTCAAACCTGTAATCCCAGCATTTTGGGAGGCCAAGACGGGTGGATCACGAGGTCAGGAGATCGAGACCATCCTGGCTAACACGGTGAAACCCCATCTCTACTAAAAAATACAAAAAAACTAGCCGGGAGAGGTGGCGGGCGCCTGTAGTCCCAGTTACTGTAGTCCCAGTTACCAGTTACAGGCTGAGGCAGGAGAATGGCTTAAACCCGGGAGGCGGAGCTTACAGTGAGCTGAGATCCGGCCACTGCACTCCAGCCTGGGCGACAGAGCGAGAGTCCATCTCAAAAAGAAAAAAAAAGAATTAACCATAATCACAGACCAAGACAAGTATCACCTCCCATGGGTGGAAAAGTATGTGTCAAATTACACTCCACAGAGGAAAAATTGTTTGAAGATGTGTAGATTCAAACTAGCAACGTGGGAGACTTGAAGAGTTGATAAGTGTTATTGCAAGACACTTAGCTATTATTTTTGAGAACATGTGGAAGACCGAGGTCCCTGGGGGGTGGGGAGTGGGAGAGACTACAACAGCATCCATCTTTGCAAAAGAAAGCAACTTCTCAAGAAAAAAGAAAAACGGAACAAAATACCAATTTATCAATTTGTGAACACCAGGCAGAGCTCAAGATCCTGTGCAACCAATCTGGCTAGAAGAAGATGGATTCGGGGCCAAAACTAGCTATTGACCTCTGGTGAGAGTCACAGGCTGTGGAAATAATCACAGAGTAGCAGATGACTGTATTTGGGCTTCTTGGGGCATTTGACTGCAGGTGAACAAATCAAGTTCCTCTTTAAAAAAAAATTGGCCTGAGAAGATTTGATAAATATCTCCTACTACTGGAGGAGAAACTAACACAACCTTGTGAATTGGAGCCACTCAATGTCACTTAATCTCAACTGGTCATCCTCTTGTGTGTCCTGGTTGGAGTTCTCATCCATCCTCAGTTCAGTTTCTCCAGTGACTATAACTATAACTCCATCTCCTGCAAGGTGGGGAAAGGGTGGACATCAATTACTTACGATGGGGCTTGGGGTCTTTGCTCACTGATATTCACTGCTGCCACACACACAGCCTTCAAAAAATCCAGTATTTAGTCCACCCCATTCACCTCAAACCACTTGCTCTTTCCAAATGCATCACGTTCTCTCTTCCCTCTATAACTTTGCCCTAGAATGCCCTACCATGCCAGCTCCCAGATACCTCATATAATTAACTTTCAATGCCTTGCCCTTTCAAGAATGAGTTCAGGTTTGTATCAGAGGCTGGTGCCATGCTGCTCAGATCTCTGTTAGCTGGGCAGGCACACCTATCCTTGCAGTTGTCTGTGAGTGTTGGCTTCTAACAGCTCCAAGGGACATCCTTCTTCAGAGACTCACCCTCTATCAACAGGAGACTTCTCTCCCAGAATTAGGTAGATTAGGCCCTCTCCCCATGAACCAGCCTGCAGCCAATGACTGACTGATGAGGAATAGTCAGGTCTGGCCTTTTGACCCAAAGTGGGACACTCTGTTGTGCAGCCCACACTCCATGTCTCCCCATGGGTGAGACTGCAGCTAGACTAACAGAAGCCACATCTTTGCCTGGCTTCGCCCTCTTCTCTTTCTTGCTTCCCTCATTTATTTACAGGTTTCTTCTGAGAGTTGTCCCTTGATAAATCACTCATATAGGATGTCCCTTCTCAGGCTCTGCTTCTAGGGAACCCAACTCAGACCAATATTGTCTTTTCTGGGAGACTTTCTTTAACCATTTGCCACCCAAACTAAATCAGAGTCCTTCTTATGTGCACACACTTCTGTCACAGAGCTTCTCACTAAGTACTGGGATCACTGATTTAATTATCAGTCTCCCCAACTAGTCTATTTGAGAGCAGGAACCTTGACCTATTGATCTCTTTCTCCCCAGCACCTGGGACCTATAGCTGCTGTTCAGTAAAATTTTGATGAACTGAATTCTTGGGGATCTTTGTGAAGACAGTGTACTCATGAAATATACAGAGGTGGGTGAGTGAGCCTTATTTTAGCCCTCATATTAAAGAGGGTTCAGGGCAAAACAGTCACAGAGATTGTTAAAGAAATAGGCTACGGGCTTACCATAGAATGTTGGTTAGGACAATTGAAAACGGAATATAATCTGGGATTTGGGTCAATCAATGATTATCAAGTCAGTTACTTACCAGTACAATGGAAGATTTTCAAAAGATGTAACACATGGGTGGGCCCTGCCTTCAAATAACTAAAAATCCAGTTTGAGAAAGTTCGATTGTAAATAGACAAAGAGCAGGTAACAAATAGAATGCGAACCAACTTCCAGCCACGGTAAGGAATGGATAGAAATAGGCTTAAACTCTAGTGAGAAATTTGGAAAAATATTTTAATCAACTTCCTAACAGAGCAGTGGAAGTGTCATCAGCACTGATAATGACTCTATCCTTGACCAAACTTGAGTCTGGCTCCACTGGGCCCTCTTTTCAGCTAGGCCTTGACCTTGACCTATGAGAACTGCAGACTCTCAGCACAAACTAACACTGACATAGTTTCTCACAGCTCCAGGTCAAGTCCCTAGGATGAGAACCCCAGCTCTCTTAAGTTCCTGCCTGAGAAAACTCGACGCTGCCAAAAGAATTTAGTATTTGTTCCAACGCCTGACTATAGGCCCCTGATCTTTTTTTTCTTAAAATACTTTGGGCCAGGCACGGTGGCTCATGCCTGTAATCCCAACACTTTGGGAAGCCGAGGCGAGTGGATCACCTGAGGTCGGGAGTTGGAGACCAGCCTGACCAACATGGAGAAACCCCGTCTCTACTAAAACTACAAAATTAGCCGGTCGTGGTGGCACACCCTGTAATCCCAGCTACTCAGGAGGCTGAGGCAGGAGAATCACTTGAACCTGGGAGGTGGAGGTTGTGGTGAGTTGAGATCGCACCATTGCACTCCAGCCTGGGCTACAAGAGTGAAGCTCCGTCTCAAAAAAAACAAAAAAAAAAAAAACAAAAAAAAAAAAAAAAAAAAAAAAAAACAAAAAAAAACAAGAACAAAAAAACAAAACAACAACAACAAAAACTTACTTGGAAAAACTTGCCATTGTAAATCCTACTTCAGTCCTTTTGTGGTGTATCTCTTACAACCCATGTATTTTTCAAGGACCTGGGAGCCATCACTTTGCAATGTAAGAAAGATAGGCGGCCAGACACAGTGGCTCACACCTGTAATCCCAGTGCTTTGGGAGGCCAAGAATGGAGGCTCCCTTGAAGCCAGGTGTTCAAGATCAGCCTGGGCAACACAGTGAGACCTTGTCTCTACAAAAAAGAATTTAAAAATTAGCCAGCCATGGTGGCCTACGCCTGTAGTCCTAGCCACTCAAGAGGTTGAGGCAGGATGATCACTCGAGCCCAGGAGTTCAAGGTTACACTGAGCTCACTGCAGTCCAGCCCAGGCAACAGAGCAAGACCCTGCCTCTAATGAAATTACAAATGAAAATAAGAGAAAGATGAGTCTCTTGTCTTCTTGTTTCCCAGTCTCTGTGGGAGACTAGGAGCCTCCCTTCAATCAACATCGGTTAGCAAACACAGGTGCCCAATCCCATCAACATCCCCCTTAATGTCCTTCAGCACTTTTCTTTTAGCACACCCCAGCACTTAAAAAGCCTCCTACTTTTGGTTTTGATAGAGTTCAGCTCAGGTTATACTGAGTTCCCTCCTCTACTGTAATCTTACTGAATAAAACCTGTCCCCCTGATCTTTAATTTAGTGTCTGGTTCTGTTTCTCTTTGACAGCACCCAAGAGAAACTGTGACTTCAACTGTAGTAGAAAGCTTTGAAGAGAAGAGTGATGAAGTTCCATTTCAGAGGGTCCTGGTTTTGTCCTGCAATAAACCAGGAGGTGGACATGTGGATGAATGACCCTTTCAAGGCCTTCTCCTGGCAAATTTGTCAGGTCATTGGTAAAATATCTCTTCAGGAGCCTCGTGATGATAAGGAAAGGGTTGGGCAACGAACACAGTCCTCCAAGTGAATAGAGAAGTGCTTCTATGGTAAATAAGCACAAGCCTGATCCTGACTCTGCTTCTCCCTTGCTGGGCAACTTTAGATAAATGGCATAACCTTTTCCGAGGTTCAGTGCCCCCATTCTGTAAGAAGAAGGGGTTGTACTAGATGCTGTTCGAGTTCCCTTCCAGCCCTGATAGATTATGATTTTCAGGGCCCCCATATTTCTGAATTAACTGAAAATCCCCTCTTGCTCACCACCTTTGATGGTTCTGTTGAAATGCCTGTCATCTGTGTGTTAAGCTGGAAGAGGAGCTCTCCACTGTGTGCCAAGAAAGAGCTCTCGCGCCTCTTCCAGGGCCATATGTGGCCAGGATCCCCTGGGAAAGCAAAAGCACATATGGTTGCCAAAGAGTCTAACTTTGTAACTCAGAATCTGCCATCTGCTAAACAGCTTTTAATTGAAGCTCCAAGAGGCAGAAGCTGGCTGGAAAAATCTTGCAAGCAGATCCAATAGGATTATTTTCCCTAAAAGAGGTTTTTCTATGTTTAATTAGTTGGAAGCCATTTTGTCACAGACAGATTATTTAGATGTCAGTCCTTTTGGTGCCCTATTCTCACCCCTCACCCCCATGTTTGAGCCTCACAGAATTTTTTTTTTTTTTTTGACAGAGTCTTGCTTTGTCACCCAGGCTAGACTGCAATGGTGCGATCTTGGCTCACTGCAACCTCTGCCTCCCAGGTTCAAGCAGTTCTCCTGCCTTAGCCTCCCAGGTAGCTGGGATTACAGGTGTGAGTCACCGTGCCTGGCCTCACAGATTCTTTAGTTAGTACCAGCCTCTGATTCCTTTTTTTCTTGGAGGCTATACTGCCCATGCTCAGGCATCCAGTGTTCCCAAAGCCCTTTCTTCACCACTCAGGATACAGGTGGGCTATTTCAACCTGGACGGAGAAGCCAAGTATAATCAGTTCTCAACTTTTGGTGTCTGAGCTCATTAGCACGCACTCAGGAGCCACAAACTCATGGTCCTTGAACCTACACCAAGAATCATCAGGCAGGCCTGGGCCTGAAAGGCAGCACCAACTGAGGGAAAGCCCAGTCATTCCAGGGGCAGTGTGTTAACCCTTTGCGCTCAGGGCCTTTCCATAGCCCAGAACAGCTCCATCTGCCACTGGCAGGAGATGAGTGAAGGAGTAAGTCCCCAGAGTCGGGAGCTTCCTCCAGTTAGGGGCTTGGACTGCTGCGTTTCCTTGTCTTTTTTCAGGGGGCACATGGTGGGATTCTGGTATAGCCACAAATGGTTACAGTCAGGAAGTGGCAACTTGGTATTGGAACCAAGGTCAGATGTGGCTGCAGCAAATGAAGATGCTGTTCAAAGTGCTTCTCGGCTTGCAACTGGGTAAATTACTCAGTATCAACCTTTAAACCAGTAACATTATCTTCATTTTAATGTTTTTATTACAGAAATTACCTTCATGTTAACCTTTTCATTATAGAACATTTCATAACATAAAAATGGAAAGAAGAGTTAATGAATCCCTATGTGCCCATCACCCAGTTTCAACAATTATCTACTCAAGGCCAACCTTGTTTCACCTGCATCCTCACCCAATCCCCTGCCCCAACTCTCCATACTATGTCCTCACATTTTATAGTTGAGGAAACCAAGGTGCAAGTATAAATGAGAAAGAATGAACGGAGTCAGTTATTCTCAATAGATGAGGGTGAGGTAGCGGTGAAAAGCAGGGAGTGAAGGAAGTGTATCACGTTCTTTGGGGTGGCATGTATATATTTTGGAAAATGCAAGGTCAATAATATACTCTTTTTGTTTTGTTTTGTTTTTGAGATGGAGTCAGGCCGGAGTGCAATGGCACAATCTTGGCTCACTGCAACCTCCGCCTCCCAGGTTCAAGCCATCCTCCTGACTCAGCCTCCCGAGTAACTGGGACTACAGGCATGCACCACCATGCCCAGCTATTTGTATTTTTGGTAGAGATGGGGTTTCACCATGTTAGCCAGGATGGTCTTGATCTCTTGACCTCGTGATCCACCCACCTTGGCCTCCCAAAGTGCTGGGATTACAGGTCATGAGCCACCACACCCAGCCAATAATACACTCTTACACAATTTTTGTTTGGAACAGAAAAAAAAATACCTATTGTTTTCATAATATAATTTACAGAAGGCAAAGCTGTACAAAAGCTTTCTCAAAGCACTGGTGGAGATTACATCAAAAGCTCTGAGCCTGTGAGATTTTTATATTTATCAGAAAGAGGCCATGGGTTAGAATAGGTTATAAATATAGGATTAGAATATGTCTAAGGTTCCTTTCCTCTTTGACACCCCAGGTCAACTGTAACACTAAATTGGAGGCCATGGAAATTGGAGGCCACGGCTATTTCCCTTTACAGCATCTAGTACTGTTCTGTGTAAGCAGGAGGCTTCGATAAATGCCTCAGAGCGGTGGACTTCCTTGCAGTTGCAGTTAATGTGTGAACTAATGGGAGACCTAGAGGAAACTGCTGGAAAGCATCTTAGATATGGCATTTCCAGATTTTCAAAAAAGACCTTGAGCAAGCCCATAATTTTCAAACTCTGTTCCCTGGGACCTTATAGATGGGTGAGGGGTTTGGCAAACTTTGACATGTACCCATCAACCTCAGAAGAATTAAACTTCCTGAGGAAAGCCTTTATTGCACTGATTTTATTTTGGGGTTTTGCTGTGAAACTTCAGTAGAATTTTTTAAGAAGAGTTGTGCCGCTGAAAAATCACTGACAATAGCCTCCTTCCACTGGAGAGGAGCTGATAGTGCAGAGAGAGGGTGTGACTGGTTCAAGTTCATACAATAGATGAGTGGAGCTGATGAGACCAGAGACTCGATATCCTGGGATCTGTGGACAGTTGACATGGTTATTGGATTGGGAGCTGCAATAGGAAGAAAAACCCTTTAGAATGAAAGAGCTGTCCACACAAGTTCTCTTGCTCTCCCAATCTCAGGTTGAGCTCAGCAGACAACTTTCCAGCTATTTATTCTATAAGGGTTTCAGTGAGCAAGACGCACTGTGGTCTAGGAAAATGTCCTAGAGCACCAACCAGGGGCTTCTGGGCTGCAAGCCAAGGAACACTCGGTATGCTGTGCTACCAAGCTCCAGCCACTAAACAGTCCTTTCTCCGCCAACTAACTGCCTAGAAGGGAAACTGTGGACAGATCACACCATTAATGAACAGTAGGAGAACTTTGGGAGGATTCCTGCAGAGGAAGTCA
The DNA here is from genome assembly GCF_003255815.1 of Theropithecus gelada. Lineage (NCBI taxonomy): Eukaryota > Metazoa > Chordata > Mammalia > Primates > Cercopithecidae > Theropithecus > Theropithecus gelada. The sequence goes on along the minus strand of NC_037669.1, from coordinate 162,739,833 downwards.
TTGTTCAGGGACATGGCAACATGATCAGAGGACAAGCTGTGGAATTCTTCTCTGATGAGCTAGGGAACCCTTGAACCATGGCCCTCATAGTATTCTGGTTGCTTAGCTAAGTAAATGCCAGAGATTGCAAACAAGTGGTCAGTAGGCTGAATACTGTCTCCAGAGATGTTTTGTTTCACTGCAATGGTGTTTCAGTACTTTTTAAGAAAGTCACCAGCATTTTAAAATTGAGGGGGTTCACATTAAAAACTCGAGATTTCTGATGTGTCTTGAGAAAAAAGTGAGAAAGAGCTAGCAATACTGAGCAGCACTGGCAAGACGTTCTATCCCAGTCAGCTGGAAGCTGGAGCTTTAAACTGGGCATATATTCTGTCGTTTGCTGCAGTCCCCACCAGCTCCGACTGCCTTACACCAGCTGCGTCACTTGTTCGGTTTACCTCCTGGGCCCTGTAGCAGTCTGGATTGGTGACCTAATACTCTCTGACAAAGAGTTTCAAACAATGACTCTCAAATATTAGCTCTGAACCCTCTATGGTGCCTACCTGAGGCCCTACCCCAGAGATCCTGATTCCTATGTATAAATGAGGTTCAGGATTTACATTTTAAACCAGCAGCCTAGAGGTTCTGTTGCAGGTGGTTTTATGACCACTGTTTAAGAAAAGCTACCATAGAATCAAGGCTCTGAACACTGGGTACACATTTGAATCAACAGAGTGAAATTTTACTCCATCTCTCTTATTACACACACAAATGCACGCACACACATTTCCCTTTAACCAAACCATTCAAAAGTCACTGCAAAAAATAGACATTTCATCCCTAAATGTTGCAGCACACCTCCTGTAAGAATACGGACATTCTCCTGCAGCACTACACAGTATTATTAAGCCTGAGAAAGTCATAATTTCCTCATGACTAGATTCAAATATGTCCAGTAAGCACCTCACATAAATGATGTTGTGTGATGTTGCACACCTCCCACTGCATAAGATTAGGATGCGAAAACAACGCAGAGGTTCACAGACTACAGCGTGCACTTGGAGGGCTGGTGACAGCCCACGTTGCTGGGCCCTACTCCACAGGTTCTGATTTGGGAGGTGTGGGGTGAGGCCTGAGATTTGCATTTCTGAAAAGTTTGCAGGTGATGCTGATGCAGTGGGTCCAGGAACCACACTTGGAGAACCACCCACACGATGGCAGGCCATCCCACCATTGGCAACAGGTATTGGTATTTTTTAAAGCTCCACCAGGTGATGGTTTGCAGCCAGCATTAAGATCTGTTGCTAGTCTGGCCCCTCACTACTCAAATAAAGTCCTCAAGCCAGCAGCATCAGCAACACCCAGGTACCTTGTGAGGAAGGTAGAATCTCAGGCCCTACTCCAGACCTACCAAACCAGAATCAGCATTTTAGCAAAATCCACAAGTGGCTCGTGCTCGCATTCAGGTTTGAGAAGCACTTCTCTAGAGCACCTGGGAGCTTCTCCTACCTTTAACTGGGGCTTCCACTGGACTGGTCTTCCCAAGACACCCCTGGCCACTGGTGGCCCTGTAAACATGGTGCCACCGTGGATGAGTTGATGCCTGAGTATCAGTGGGGGCAAGACAGAGCTTCCTTCCTAAACGCTATCGAAGTCTTTGACATAGGTCCAGCCTGGTGGTGATGGTGGGTGAGCTGCTGCTTAAGGGCCACAGCCCCGACCCTGGAGGGAGCAGGAAAAAAATGCAGCCTACCAGATTCACCCTGGGCCCACTATCCCATCCCCAACTTCAGCCTTTCCAGATCTTTTTATTAATACCCACAATTACTCTGATGTGATTACATCACACGTTGCATGTCTGTTTCAAAACATCACATGTACCCTATAAATATATACACTATTATGCACCCATAATAACGAAAAATTAAAAAAAAAAATAAAGAAACCACTTGCTTTAGTCCTACCTATAATTTTAGTGCCTGATTTTACCTGCTCCTCTGGCTTCCAACTTGCTGCCTGCTCCTCACTCAGGGCTTTGTTTAGTCTTGATATTTCTTGGTGGGTGGCGTTTTACTAAGTCCTGAGATATAAAGGTGACTAAAATAAATCCCCACTGTCAGGAAGTCGAGTTCCTAATTTCCCGACTGGCCACTCACCTGGCACCACTGTGAGTCCCCTTCTCAGCCTCAGTACCCCCATCGAGTGGCCTCCCCTCCTCCTCGGTTCTGGACCTGCAGGGATGGGTTGGACACAGAGATCATCTGACCTCTTCTTTCTCTTCCCAGTTTGACTTTTAGAGACTGAGCCTGTTTGAGGCTGTCTACCAGCTATCACTGAACAGTGCCCTAAGCCTTGGGTCTCATGGAGGGAACGGATACGGTCCCTGGACTTAGATTACCTACAACGTGGTGGAGGAGATGGGGCACTTATGGAAAAGGAATGAATAGTAGGAAGAATGTGTTGGGAGACATAATTTTTCAGACTGAAGAGAAATCCTTCCCACTAAGGTAGGTTTCATGGAGGAGGTGGCATTTGGGAAGAGGCAGTGGACATCTTCACGGTCAGATAAAATAATCAGGTGACATGGTTTTGCTTTGAGACGGGCCCAGGAGTTGCTGTGATTCAGACCATATGAATTGTTCCCCCACCTCCACACCCTGGGCACCAAGGAGAAGGCAATATCTGCACTCATAAAGCATTTTGCAAGCCTGAGAAATGGAGCTTGGATTGTAAGGGGTTCAAACTACTTTAGTGCTGCAGTGGAAACAGCCTCTGCATGGGGGAAGAGAAGAATCAAGTGGGGAATGAGCCAACTGAGGACTGGAAACCGCAGTCACAAGAATGGATCTGCACTTTCCACTCCTGGCAGAGAACAGGCCTCTGTCAGGAATGCAACCAGACGGCTGGGCCTGGGAGTCTCTGAAGCAAACCTGGAACTGAGTAAGTCATTATCCTGGGTGAAAATGAGTTTGACGATGATCAGGAGAAGGGGACAGACAACGAATCAGAAAGCATGACAAAGGAGCTGTCTCCCCATCTCAAAGCATTAGACAAGGTAAAACCATGATCATTGGTTTCATCATCATCTGTTCACGAGGAGGCCCCTGTCTGCTGGGGTGGTCAGGGAGGGCTTCATGGAGGAGGAAAGTCTTGAAATTTGAGTTAGAACTTTCTGGATAGACGAGAGGTTGTGAGAAGGTGGAGAATAGCACAGCACAGAGATGTGAGTATGCATTATGTCCCAACAACGATAAGACTAGGATGGGCCACCTGTGGCTGTCCGTGTGCTAGGCCACACCTCAGCCCAGGTGGGGCCTTCATGGTGAATTGCATTAGTGGCCCCAGATCGTCACCTCTCTCTGAATCCATGTCCTTTGCTATGTGACTGTAGTGCCCTCCCAATCTGCCTGGATTCAGCTGTGTCAGCTGTGCTTTAGCCAACAGAAGGAGGCAGAAGGATGCTGTGCAATGAAGGATTAACTCAGCACGCCTGGTGGTCCAAACCTGCCCATTCCAAAGCAAGTTTTGGCCTGTGGCAGCCTGATAAGAATGTCATTGTTTACCTGGAGCCTGTGCGTCATGTCACGTAGTCTACACTAAATGAGATATATGGTGGGGGCTGTGAGCCACATAGTATTCAGGTGGCCTCTGGAGAAGTTGGAAACTAAGTCAGCCATGCCTGTGTGACCAGACCCCAATAAGAACCCTGGACACTAAGGTTGGAGTGAGCTTCCCTGAGTGGCCGTGTTCCGTGTGCATTGCCATACATCCTGGCTGGGAGAATTAAGCCCTGTCTGTGCAACTCCACTGGGAGAGGACAGCTGGAAGTTTGCACCTGCTGTCTCCTATGCACCTTTTCTCCATGGCTGATTTAATATGTATCCTTTTCCTATAGTAAACCGTAACCATGAGTATAACAGCTTTGCTGTGTTCTGTGAGTCCTTCCAGTGAATCAGTGAACTTACAGGTAGTCTTGGGGACTTCTGAATGACAGATAGTATGCCAATTCTGAGTCTAGGCCTCAAAAAGCCTTGAAAGCACCTCTGTGATTGCCTTGAGAAAGGCACACTTGGGCCAGCCCATCAGTCTAGGAAGGGAAAGAGAGATGTGTGGAGCAGAGCCACTTTCCAGGTCCATCCTAGATCTGTCTAGCCCCAGCTGGTTGTGCATGAGTGAGCCCAACAGAGACTAGCAGAGCCACACAGCTGAGCCCAACCTATAGTCCCTGAACCCAAGCTGACCCACATACCCATGAGAAATAATACATGATTGTTTCAAGCCAGTGAACTTTAAAACAGTATGTCATCAGTAGTAGAAATGATAAACCCTCAAAGGACAGTGGTGGTCCCAGCCTTGCTCTAACTGATATGAGGACCTCAGGGAGCCTCTGCAAGCTAGTTACTCTGAGGGTCTCTGCATCCTGAGCTTCCAAGTCAGGATAGAGTTACACATCAGCCACCCAGGTAGTTTCATTCATGCAAATTGCAAGTTGATCAGTTTCTCCAAAGGCTGCATGAGTGTCAGTATGGAAGGCCTTGTGGACATTTTTGTGGGAAGAGGCATGGATGAGTGAAGAAGGGGTATGGTCTAAAAGCAGGGTTGAACAAGAGGGAGAAAAAGCGGGTCCCAGAGAGGAGGGTAAATGTGAAGAGGACTATATGGAGAGAGAAGTAGGGAAGCACCTCAAGAGTATTTTTTATAACCTCCTGATCTGGGATCTTCCAACAGGTATATATATACTCACACCAGCAGGTACCTTCCAAAATGCTGCAGGCTCCCCAGACCACAGTACTGAATGCATTCCTGTCTTCCCTCAGGCTCCTGCTCTTGGATACACCATTGGCCTTTTGGACTTCACCACATTTCTGAATACTCGGGCTCTAACTCTGTACCCTCCCAAGGTGAAGGATTGCCTCATTCTTTAGATCTATCCACTCCCAACTTCCTTGGGGTCTCCCCACTAGTTGATGGAAGCCTAGCTTCCAGGGCTTTCCCAGGCTGATGGCCTCTACCCCAGGACTCCCCTGATCACCTGCTGTAGACTAGATTACTGCTGAACAAATATTCACTCCTTTTATCCCCTCCCTGAAGGAGGGATACCGCCAGACACATTCATGTTGGGCTTGTTCTTGTGACTGCTTAGCCAACGAAATGTGAGTGGAAGTGAAAATATGCTCACTCCAAGCCTACATTTTCAGGGCCATCATATTTCTGCCTCCCCCTCCAGGAGACTCTAACCTCCATCATTAGAAGATTATGCTCCAGGTTACCACTGCCCCAAATCTTTGGTCAAGAATGAGAGATGCAGAGCAAATATGAACTTGAGCCTCAGCTTGAAGCAGAGCTGCCTTGGTCAACCCACAGGTATTAAAACAAGATTTAAGTAGTTTGTCATGCAGCATATTGTAGTGGTTGCTGACTAACATACCACTCATGAGGGGAGAGCCAATATCCTGCTGAAGTGAGATCACCATTACGACATTAGCTACCACAAATCACTAACAAAGGAAAATTTGTTGTATTCAGAGACACTTACATAAATCCATTCTAAGGATCAACATTTTCGGGCAAGAATGAATCACATTTGGCTATTATTTGCTTATAAGAATTGGAGAAAGGATGTTAACACACAAATGCTCTGGAAGAAAACCCAAGTAAGAACTGTTCTACTATCACCAATCCAAGGAAAAATCAAGAACGCAGTGTCACTATTGCCTCAGGGAAAGAAACTAGCACACAAGCAAATTAAATCTCCTGCCTATCTTCCATTTGGCTGTTTTGATAAACAAAAAGGACACAGGTTTTGGAGTTAGAGGGGGGCTGACTTGGTGCCCTGCTACCAAATGTACTTATAAAAACAGACTTTGCAGAGCTGATATGATGGGTGACTTGAAGATTGTGATGGTCTGCAAGGGAGAGGGGCTGTATGTGTCTTCAAGGGCTGCCACAACCAAGTATTCCAGACCGGGTGACTTCAACAACAGACGTTTATTTTCTCGCTAGACATCTTACATGAAGGTCTCGGCATAGCTGGTTTCTTCTGAGGCTTCTCTCCCTGGTTTGCCATGGCTGTCTTCCACATGTGTCTTCATGTGGTCTTCCCTCTAGGCCTATCTCTGTCTTCATCTCCTCTTTGACACCTGTCAAATGGAGTGGGGCCCACCCCAGTGACCTCATTTAACCTTGATTACCTCTTTAAAGACCCACATCTCCATATACAGTCATCTTCTGAAGCTAAAGTGCTGGGAGTTAGGACTTCAAAATATGAATTTTGTGGGGACACAATTCAGCCCATGATAAAGGTGGAAATCACAGAGAGTCAGATCAACATTAGGAAGAATTCTCTAACCAGAAACGTCAAGTGCTGCCAAAGTAGAGAAGGAGGTCCCTGTCACAGGAGTTATTTCAGCTATTTCTGTGCATATTGGATGACCTCTTTAGCAAGGATTTGTTTTTTTTTTAGACAGGTCTCACTCTGTTGCCAAAGTTGGAGCGCAGTGGTGTAATTACAGCTCACTGCAGCCTCAACTCCTGGGTTCAAGCCATCCTCCTGCCTCAGTCTCCTGAGTAGCTAGGACTACAGGTGCATACCAACATGCCCAGCCAGTTTTTGTACATTTTGTAGAGGTGGGATCTCACTATGTTGCCCAAGTCGGTCTCTAACTCCTGGCCTCCCAAAGTGCTAGGATTACAGATGTGAGCCACCACACCTAGCCTGTTTCTTTTATTGGTTCAATAAAGATGTCTGTAGAGCTTACCATATGCTCAGCGCTATGATAGGTGTTGAATAGGGAACAAAGCATTTATAGTATCTTCCCTCCTGCAGCTTTAAGTCTAGTGCTGCATCTAGGCATTATACAAGTAAACACATAAATGAACATATAATGGCAAATTGCAGCAAGGGCATTGAGAGCATAAGGGGCTCATTTCATTGAATAGCTAGGGAGGATGTAACAGACAATATTTGTTGCTAGCACAACTCTGATTATTTTAGGTACCTAGGGATCCTTTTGCCTTGGAGAGTAACAGACCTTTACCCAGCCCAAGGGATGACTTGAAGTCGTTCTAAGCCGTCTTTGAATTCTCATTTCCCTTGACCAGTGATTGGTTGTAGAGAGGCCATGTAATCTATTTCTGGCCAATAAAATGAAAGCCAAAGTCTGTTAATTAGGCCTTCCTAAAATAGTTTGCTTTTCTGATTAAAAAAAAAAAAAAAAAAAGGCCTAGCTATAAGGGCCTTTGTTCTTTGTCCTTTCTTCTTTGTCCTTTCCTCTTCTTCCAGACTGAAGTGTAGAGGTGATGCCTGGAGGCATGGCAGCTATCTTGCAACCATGAGGCAGCATGCCAAGTACTGTAAGGACAGAGGGATTGAAAGACAGGAAAAGCCTGGTTCTTGACAACATTGTCAAGCTGCGGCATCAGCCTGCACTCTGTACCTCTGCCTACCTCTTAAGTTAGGAAAATAAACCCTAGTTGTTTAAGCTGCAGAAGTTGAGTTTTCTCTCACTTGCAATCAAACACAGTCCCAACTGATCAGTCCAATAGGACTCACTGAGGCAGTAGCATTTGCCTGAGACCCGAAGGCTCAGTAGATGCTATGCAAGTGAAGAACAGGGGAAAAGCATTCCAAGTAGCAGGACAACACGTAAAGACCCCAGGCAGGAAGAAGGAACCATGGCCAAACCAGCAAGACCTGTGGGATGTGATAAGGCTCATTCTTTTATAATTCACAAGATGTTTAACTGAAAGGTTGGGGTAATAGAGCAAACCTTAGAGTCACGTGTCCTCAGTAGCAAGGCCTGTAGCTCTCCCAGAGCACACAGCATGTACTGCCTATCGCCTGCTGAGCCTGGACAAACATTCATTCCCCTCTGCCTTTCCATTGGCTTGGTTAGTTATTATGAATTTGCAGCCAGAGTTTGAATACTAAGTAGAGTATTTGGTGGGTTGGCTGGTTAGTTTGGCTGCTGGCCCTTGATCTTATGAAGAGAAAACTGAAGCCATCTTTGCCCTCAGAGCAACGAGTCCAGACTGAGGATCAACATTCTTTCTTTGACTGCCACTGGAAGGCAGTTTTCTACTGTTCATCCTAAGTCTTTCAGAAACCTGGCTATTTTTTCCCTTACTACGAGGAGAATTAATACATGTACTATTTTCTTAATGTGTAGGGAAAACACAGGCATAATGCAGGACCCTGGGGCTGGTTAACCAAGGGCAGTGACTCCACCTCTAGGCCTGGAAGTGCCACTGGAAAATCAGGAACTGGTAAAGATGACACCGTTTCCTTGTCCCTGGTCCTTGCTGTCCTCCCAAGACTCCACCTAGTGCTGTTTCCCTGTCCCATTTGCCACTCAACACGTCTGGAGTTTCTCCTGGTCACCACACAGCCCTGTAACATCTGAAGAACACGTTCTTTCCAGGGCAGGTTTCTGACTCATTCCTGGCCTGCACTAGGAGATCTACCCAAGCAAACCTCACATCCTCAGCATCATGACTCAAAATGCCACAATTTCTGCAGAATAAAAATCAATATTTAGTTGCCACTGTGGAGATTTATTGTATTTGCCATTACAGTCTGAGGGTTTAAATAGGTGAGTAGCCAGAAAGCATAATTGTCATTGAACGATGTGCAGATGAGTTAATGGAAACACAGAGGGTAGGGGGCATGTGAGAGACTCACAGCTGTTCTCACTCTGGGCTGGACCTGGTATTTGCACCCTCAAAGGAAAAGAAAGGCCTTGGCTGAACATGTCCCAGACACTAGCAGAGATTCTAGGGAAACTTTTATAACTTCACCCATGAGGTCCAGAATGCCTTTCCCTGGCTTCCTCTCCCTCACATTAAACCCCACTTACCAAACCTAGCCCCTGAGATGCAGCTCCTGTGACCCTTCCCCCAAGGTCCCCTGAATCCAGCCCTCCCGGATGGCCCCTCTTGGGAACTCTGACATCTTTGTTGTCTGAGGCCTCAGCACCTCCTTCCCCATCCTCTCTCCTGACCCCACTTTGGCTCTCACTCAGCTAACGCTGTTTTAAGAATTCCCCTACCAGATAAAAATCTCTTAGAGGCCAAGTACTCAATGTTATCACAGCCTTGTCAAAGACTATGAGAGTGATGATAAATTAAGATGCTGATTTTATCTTTAGTAATACAAAGAAATGCCACACCCCCTATTTTCCACCGTTGCTTACAGAGGTAAAGGTATAGTTAGTTTTTCCTCCCCTTTTTACCCCTGCCCTTGAGAAAGAATTCCTTTTACCATGCAAACATTTCTTCCTCCCAGTTGTCAACACAGGGATCCACTCTGAGGGGTTTTGTTAGGGGAGGCTGCAGGGGATGAGTTTCTCTGTTTACTGAAATTAAATGGGCCACTCACAATTCACGTGTTTTTCTGAAGCCTTTGGAAGTTCCACCAAGGGGATGAGTTGCACTCACTCTCAGCCCCACAGCAGAAATGACACGGCTGCTCTGGGGAGTACAGTGGAGTGGCATAAGTAACAAAGACCCACATTTATGTATCTCTCCCCCAGGCTTGCTCTTGCAGGACCCCCCGCCTCCTGCAAGGAAATCACTTCTGGCAGCACACAGCACTGAGCGGCTCAGATGTGCTCTTAGAAAAGTTCTCTTGGCCATCTGTGGCAGCCACCACGTTCCCCAGTCCCGCTCAGACTCGTGTTGGTAATGTCCATGATGTCTGTGAGGGTGTTTCCAGGGGTCTGCACTGGGCTAGGATCTCCTTGCTGGTGCCTCTGATGCCCTGAGCATCTCTATCATTTTCTCTCTCTCTCTGTTTTCATCACACTTTGTCACATGCGGGCCAGCCTCATATGGCTTTTAGCTTGATGGCTCACAGTATAAGTGGGAGAGCCACTTTTGGAATGCTTCCTTGCTCCCAGCTTCTCATTCTCCTCCAGAACTCCAATATAAACCCATAAGGGACTTAGCTGAGGACAAATCTGAGTGACTGAAGCCTCCTTCCCCTGTCTGCTACAGTGGCTGTCTGGATTGTCCTTTGTCTTAGACCTCTGAAAATCATCACTGGAAGACCTCTGGGAGCCTGGCTTCCTCTTTCATTAGATTATTATCTGTTGGAAGGCTTCCAGACATTCCTACTCCTGTCCAGAATGCTATCCAGAGAAAGATGATCTTGGCACGGTGAAATGAGTAGGAAGAATGCTTTAAGCTGGGGGCAGTGGCATAGTCATATGGGGAGGGACATATTGTGTGGGGATCAGCAGCCTGCAACCCTTATAAGACAGAGAAGTAGGACTTAGAGAAGTGGAGTTAATGAAAGAGGATCAGTTGAGTTCTGAATTTGTACCTTAGAGCCAGGCAATAAGGAACCAGTGACAGTTCTTGAACAAGGGAGTAACTCAACATGGCAGTCAAGCCTCCAAGATGACCCCCCATGATGCTGTCATCCTGGTTTTCATGCTTGGTGTGGTCCCCTCCCACACTGAATAGCCCCAATATGTACAACCAATAATAATGGAGAAATGATGGTCTGAATCTAGGTCAAAAAAGACATGGCAAAAAGACATTTTAATCCTCATAAAACAGGAAAAATGCTATTCTATTGTGAAAAGAGATTGGGATTGAAGGAGCAGGATACGAGATAATGGTATAAGAATTACGATACAATTTTTCAAGATGTAGGTACTTGCACATTTTTTTACTTCCCCAAATTCCACAAAAATTATCCTGCCCTAGCAGAATATCCTGTCCATTTTGAGCAGATCACCTTTATTCATCTTCCATACGGCCTAATTCCCTTGCCATACATTGGTGCTCCCTTTTTCCTATTTATTCTGAAACCCTCTAAAATGTGGGCCAGAGACATTCCCATGATCCATCGGCCTTGTCTTCGAGGTCCTCACAAAGCCATGAGGAATGGTGCCACGGAGATCAAACGTGGCTCCATATGTCCACACACGCATGTCCAGCTGGTTCTTTAGGGCTCTCATTAGCCTGCATAGATGTACATTTGGATGATGTTTTTGGAGAGGCCTTTTTTTTTTTTTTTTTTTTTTTTTTTTTTTTTTTTTTTTTTTTTGAGG